>NW_007579152.1:116722-129903 GCF_000690725.1 Stegastes partitus
GAGGAAGGAGGAGAGAGACACATAATCTACATAATTATTGTTTCTGTAGGGTTTTACTCTCTAATATGTAAATTACTCACATAAAATCAAACAATAAATAACACTAAAGAGTCTTAACCGCAGAACCTAAACTAACAGGTGGAGACTTTATAGATCTGCACGCTCTAGAGGAAGTAATGGTGTACTGTTACACTTAAGTGAATTTAAGGCAGACAGGAGATTAGAAACTAATAAATATGTAACGTGATACACAGGGATGAGTCTTTAGGAACAAAATCAACATTTTTCTAAAAAATATACTATATACTGTCCAAAAACACCCAGTATGCAGTATATACACACTAACCCGCCACAACATTAAAACCCCTGATAGGTAAAGTGTATAACATTGATCATCTCCTTACAAACATAATGTTCTACTGGGAAACTTTAGGTCCTGACATTCATATGGATGTGACTTTGACACCCACCTTAAGTCTTTTGCACCCAGCATGGCTACAGCTCTACCCAACAGCAGCAATCTAACATGAAAGACTGATGTGCAGAAACATCACATCGCAAAGTGTTTCACTTAAAATGGAAGCGTAGGAAAGAATTAAACACTAAAAGTTACACATTGTTCCTGATGTGTCCTACGTTTTAATTCACTGCTCACAAAAGTATCAAGTGCCTGTTAAAAGGATTTGTTATTCAGCGAACAAGGGAGTGATTTCCGTCATTTCTCCTAACAATGCCCTCGCCTACATATATCATTTGTAGGTTCCAGCTGCAGGCCTTCTAGTCACTACCATAGACTGTATAAAAGATGGACGTAGCAACTGGCCCTGAAAAATGAAGCCAACCTGGAAGTGTCAAAAATCTACGTCCGCCAGCTGCTGGCTCCAAAAAGCCCTGGCTCCCATAGACTTGAATTAGAAAAGAAGTGATCACAGACCACGAAATACCATATTCCTAGAGCTCAGGATTTTTTTCTTGTTAGTTTTCATAATCAAACTCAGAGATCAGGTGGCCAATCTGAAAATAAATCAATACTGAATTTTTAAAAAATCGTCAAAATTTTGCGGGGCGAGGGCCGTGGCTGGCTTGATTGACAGTTGGCAGTGACGATACAGACGACGCGAGCAGAAGGCGGTAAATGTGGGCGGGCAGAGAGGGCCCGCCTCTCAATCCGTCTGACCAATCGCTGCTCCTATGGCTCCGCCCCCCTCCGACGATTTTTGCGTCACTGGCTCCAAAAATCCAAGATGTCAACCAGGAAGTAGCAAAACCCTGGCTTCATTTTCTCAGTGCAGAAACCAACGGGTGACGTCACGGTAGCTACGTCCATCTTTTATACAGTCGATAGTCACTACCAGGAACTAAAACCTTTAGAAACAGGTCATGAAAATATAAATTCAGTTTTTTAAAAAATGATAAAGGGAGTATTTTCATCAGCAGATTTGAACCGAGTTGGCACATGATGAAGGAACTTGTCAGCCGGTGCTGCGCAGTTCAATGATTAGTTCGTAATAGAATCTGAATAACGGCAGCGCTCGATGGCACAGAGGCATAAGCTGTATCAGGCTTTACACAGAAAATACCTCTTCTACCTGCTAATTAGCTGCTTTAGGATTTTTTAATGGGATTTGTTGATGGTAAGGAAGATGCAGAACATCACCAGCTTCAACATTTAACGTCCTCCGAGCAGTGGTGGAGGAAGACGCAGCTGTGATGCAAAGTGACTGAGATCATCGCCACAGTAACTGTACCCGTTCTGCAGCGAACAGAATTAGGCTAATGGCTCAGCTGAGAGCAGAAGCAGATTAGGTAGCACCTGTTCTGTGGTGTGAGAGTTTGGTGATCGGTGCTGCTTTCTTTTCTCACAGAACCAATTAATTACAAAGAAATCCTCGTGACGGCTCCACCAGACATCTCATTAAGCCTCCTGACACACATTCGGGGCGCAATCCTAAACTCGCTCTGTTCTCAATTTGAGGGAATAAAGGTTGAGATAATCAAAGCGCCCGTCTTCTTCTTCTTAATCCAGTCGACCTCGGACAGAGGTCTGACCGGACAATAAGAGAACACTGCGCCTCCGGGGGGACGAAGCAAATTAATAGAGAAATGCCAAAAAAATGTTCGACTGGTTCCGCCACGACGGGAAAAAAGATTATATTCATGACTTTCATTGGCTTTTTCAATTTATCTCTTCTATCGAGCGGCTTCAAGGTATTGTGAATAATAAGGAAATGCTGTGTTTAAGATATATTAGCAAAAAAGCCAGACTTTAAATTGGGCAATGTAACATTCCTCTGAGTATGACAGCTGATAATACAACCTGCTCAGCCAGGAGTGCTCCCTTACTTTGAGTGGAATTAAAATTTGCATATCCTGGGAGTTCATCCATGAAGTAAGCTCAGCACAGGGCTATTTATTATTTATTTGTGCTAGTGTTTTTTTTTTTTTTCCCCCTCACAAAGTTGTCTGTTATTACAAGCTACCTCTGCACAACACAAGGCAGCTTTAAACTGAACTTCAGAAAGGAGCCTGCGTAGGTCGGAGAGATTTCTTTTTGACTTTCTAATGGCACCTATTTCTCCAAGGATGACTGCTTTTAAAGGCTGTTAGAGCGCAGAAAGGTATTGCCCATAATAAGTAGGTGCATCATAAAGTCGCACAGACGCACGAGCCACATTCAGGCTTTGTGATTAGAGCCTATAAAGGCCAATGCAGATTGATTCTGCTGACAGTTCTTCAAAGGTCAACATCTCTTTAACTGGAATCGGCAAAACATCAGAGGAGACGAGGAGTGAAGGATGAAGCGGCTGCGTGTGCGCGCGTGTGTTTGAAGGAATCTATTCAACTCCGCAGCTCTAATTACTGTAACTCGCCGAAGAAAAAGGGAACAAGAAGCAGACGTCTCACGAAAACCTGCAGATATTGCAGAAGGCAGAGAAAGAAAGAAACACAATGAACGCCGAGACTTGTTGCCCAAACTGTCCAGCGTAAATGTGCGCTGTAACTTCGAAGTCTGATCTTGCAGCATATGGATTTTTCTGGGTTTCATCACTGCTGCTTTCATCTCACAATTTTGGGAGAAGAGCCAAATGTTTACCCTTTTACTCTCTCAGCCACACCAAGCAGCACTGTGTTGGGAAGTAATGCGCGCTGGTGTGTTTTCGCCAGCTCTGAAATGAGCGAAAGCCGCTGCAGACCACCACCCACCTCAGCGAAACCACATCCTATGCAAAGCAGATATGCTCCTGAGTTAATTCAGGCCATAAACAGGGTTCAGCGGACACAGAGAGATGCAGCTCTCCTCGTATTTGCAGGCATCTCTGACTCTGATGAGGGTGTAAAAATTTTAACAGCGTGTCTGGGCATTTGCATGGGATTGTGTGCACGAGTGTGTGAATCGAAGCCAAGGCTCCCTCCAGCAGCCTGCAGGAGACCTCGGATGACCCTGAAATGAAACGTACAGACGGATCCACCCACTCAACAGATCTTACAGCAGGTCTGGTTAGTCATTCCCAGGCTTTGTCAGAGGGAACAGCAGCAGCAGCAGCGGCAGAGCTGGAAGCCCCCAATGAGAGGGAGGAAGAGGGGGGCAGAGTGACACTAAGCAGTATGAAAATGTCGCAGTGTGGATCCATCATGAATCAGCCGTCAGGACGTGGACGATCAGGAGGCTGTGAATAATAAAGTACCTGCAGCTCAAGTGAAGCAGCTACCTCTCATTTCTTTCAAGAGCACCTGTGAAATCTGCGCATGAATGTTTCTTTTTCATCAACTTTAGAGGGATCTGATGGGGGGGTTACAACATCTCAGAGGAACTTTGAATCAAGGAGCGGAGACGAAATCCTGCAGGCCTCAGTCGGATCAAACCCCTTCTCCAAACCTCTCTCATCTCATTGATCATTAAGCTCCCTGCTTAAGGTGAACTTCATCCACCACTTTTATTTATTTTTTTCTCTCCAAACCCTTTCCAATCCAGCGCTGCATGCAATGTGCTTCCCACTCTTGCTGTATATCTTTCCCACCGAAGGGAGCCTATCGAACCGAATGTGCTGCCTGTAACAAATGCAAGAGGCTTCAGGATTACAGTAACACTCACGGTGCTCACATGGCCAAAAGATTACAATGCTGACGTCTTGACTGGCCGCTATAGCAGAAATCCATCCCGTTTTCAGCGCTTTTGTCACTGAATATTTCATAGTGAACACATCAATTATGAATTAAGAAATGGAGTAAACTATTGAGAGAATTTAGAGCTGGTGCTACAACAGAAAATTTAGCTTGTAGGTTTGGTGTGTAAGAGATTAAATGATATTTAAAAAAGGCCTTGCAGGGAAAAATAAAGCTTTAACAGGCTCATATTTTATTCTAAAGCTTCTTCTTAGTACAGAAATTGCTACACAATTTCAATTAACCTACTTGGAGAACTTCACTAAGATTACTAACAACAGAGAGGCTCAATGTGAAACATAACTTACAATACAACCAAAAACCTAAAAAAAACACAAAACCTAAAACTATGGATTCAACTGCGAACGCAAGCAAAGGCAGAATTCAGTTCACAAGTCAAACACAGGGAAGAGATTTCAGTTCTACCTAAAACCAGGGCAGTTTCAAAAAGCCATTTTCAGTGCATACCTGAACTCTGCATTTACATGCTGGTCTCTCTGCTTTACCTGAATGACAGCAGAATACAGATTAGGTGCCGTTTATGGGGGGAAAAAACCAAGTGCCACAGCAAGGAATGTTCTTTTTGAGGACTTGGTGTATGACATATATACCCAGCTGATTACAAACGCGGTATGTCAGAAGGCACAGAGTGAATTCAAATTCCTCGTTGCAGAGCTTCACTTGCAAGGGGAAAAAGCACAGTTAAAGGATAAGCTCTACTGTGGAATGCTGTGACTGATTGTCTTCTTTCTTTTAATCCATTGTTTGGTATGAACCACGTTTGGTCTCTTGTGTCTTTGCTTCCTGCAAAACACATTAAGTTGCTGTTTTTTCTAACCTGCCAGCATGCAGTTTGCTCAACTAAAACAATGCACTTTCCTCTCAGGAACCTCGTAGGCACCTAATGCGCTGATTCCTTACCTCAAACACTGCCACTGTTGCTCACACAGCCAAGTTTAAGCGAGGTCTCATAGAGTATTTAGCCTTGATCCAACCTCTTTGACTGCTTTGGAGTTTAATTTATTTTTCTAAATGGGATGAAAACACCTGCATAATCCCTGCTAATCAGCATAAATGACCCATTGCTGACTATTTTTGGCTTCCTTAGTAGCTTTCATGAGCTGTGTGCAATATTATAACATCATATTTGTCCATGACGCTGCAGCCTGACAGATGTCTCACAGTGCACAGATGGTGCATATTTACCTTGTGATCCATGACACCTGCGTAGCCCTCCAGAGTTGACACAGAGAGTTTCTGCGGTCTGTCTGGCCTTTTGGTGGACGGAGCCGGAGCGTCCAGGCGGCGAGAAGACGACGATGACGCTGATGAGGATCTGCCACCGAAGCTGCTGTTGTACACCAACATCAAGCTGGTAACCATGGTAACGATGATGATGCCACTAACCCCTTGGCACTAGAGGGACACATGAAAACACCAGAACACAATACAGCATCAAGTCAGAGGGTTGCCTGAGTAAATTCATTGAATTTAAGTTAAAAAAAAAAAAAAAAAAAGAGCTTGTGGACAAGAATTTATGGTAAAGAAATTGCTGCTAATTAAATGTCAGCTTCCAAAGCATCACAACAACAACAACAACAACAACAGCTGCTGCTTTCCTCATCATGCAAGGCTGCAAATGAAATGTCAGCTGTGCTACTTCATAGGCGTTCAACATGCACTGTGCAAAAAATAGCAGTAGGTTAGTCAGTTCAGACGTGTCTGTCACAGCCTGATTACTGGCCCACACCCGCGCACAGAAAAAAAAAAAAAAAAACTTTCCACGGATGAGCTCTTGCAGGATTATCCTTTATGAATATTCTATAAATATACTGTAAATAATGTACCACAAAGTGCAATTAGGTCACAGTAGATGAACTCACTTCTGAGCAACACTAAAGCTTCCCTCCCTACCCTACAAAAGGCACAGTCACATTTCCTGCAGCTTTCATTCTTTAATTACCACTCTGATCTTCATCTTCATTTCCGCTCGTTTCCACTGCGAGTCTTCATCATCATCATCATCATCATCATCCTCATCCTTCTACCGGCACCGAGCGTCGGGACTCTTCAGCGCGCAACACTTGAGCGGCAGCACCACTGGCATCATGAGCCGAAGAAAGCGTCGCTCCACTACTCTGCCTCCCCCCTCCTCCTCCTCCTCCTCCACCCTCCACCACCACCACACATGCTCTCCTCCACAGGGACGCCCTCATTCAACAGCGCCGAGCTCCGCATGGTCCTAAACACCCCCCGCTCACGTCCACGAGTTCACATGGGGTTCAGGTGGTGGAACCCCAAACGTTCTGCGATGTTCTAGCTCTGTTTTTCTTTAAGTTCCCCAGAATGTTCTTCTTAGAGGCAGGAAGATCTAATCAATTAAAATTTATTCATGTTGCGAAAACAACAAGTGCTGTACTTGTTATCAGATTGGCAGCTATTATGTGCACAGACAGTATAACAATTTAAATATACAGGCAAAATAAAATAAAATAAAAGCCTTTATTCAAGATTTTACAGATGGTGGTATTATAATAAAAAACAAAAATAAAAATAAATTTTACTGTGACCAATAAAGGCCCTGAATCTTTATTAATAATAATAATAATAATAATACTAATAATAATAACAACAACAAAATTGTCTGGTATGTTTTGATTGCCCTCACATTTAGTACCTCAACCATGCTTCTTGTGCCGATATTGTATTGATATTTAAAATATATTTATCTTAAAAGAAATTATCTTAAGGTGTAGCTTACCCGATGCTGTAAATGTTGCACTTACATCATCTTTCCTTGTTATCGTGCAACATGGTGGAGTTTTATAGAAGAACATTCATAATTTGTTACCCTAACAACGTCCCCATAACATCCTCAGAATATTTGCAGAACACAAAACAGTTCTACATTTGTCACCTGAGACCTCAATAGCATCTTTTTTGAATGTTGGACCTTGTTTATGTGACATGATCATAATCTGAACGGTGCAGCCAAAACATTGTGTTTTAGTTCAGTTATAACCGTAAAAGAACATTATTTGAAATGATAAATACTATAATAATAATTTGAAAACTATTGGTCATTGCTTCCCAAAAGGCCAAGATGACAAATGTCTTGCTTGCCCACAGCCCAAAGATATTCAGTCATAGAGGAAGAAAGAAAATTAAAAAATTGAATCAGCTGGAATCTGAGAATTTAGACTTTTTTTTTTTTTTTTTTGGCTTAAAAATATTTCAACTGATTAATCACCTAGCAGTTGGTGATTAATTGTTGTACGTCTGTATTATCTTAAATGTCATATCTGATTATGCTGTAAGCTCCAAACACATCTTTGGTCACTCATATTCGGTTAGAAGTTTCACAAGGACACACCCTCTCTATCACCACAGACACAACGCTCTGTGTATTTGCACATTCTGACTGTCTGATCCAGATAAAAGCAGCTGCAGACGTAATCAGTTTTTGGCAGACGATCAGGTTTTGTCACAGCACTGACAGCTGGGGTGCCAAAAGATACAGTAAACTAACAGAAAATAACCATTTCATAAAAAGACAGTAACTTCCCATAACAGAAAATGCATTTTCTCGCCTTAATCTTACATGAGATCTCGCACAGTTTTCGCCACAGTTGGTGCATATTTGCTTTGTGATTCATGGCAGCTGCATGCCCCTCCAGAGTTGACACAGAGCATTTCTGGAAAACAATTGTGAAGGAGAATAAAGATACTGCAAGTCCCAACTTGCAAGATGATAAGATCACTTCCTTTGGTTGGTATGTGTGAAACTGTCCGTGTGAATCCATGCGTTTGAGACACTGGGCTGCAGTTTTAAGGTGGAAATGCTCCGTCATGGTGCTGACTGCTCATTTTGCTGATGATGTGTCCTCCAGCATGTAAAAAATCAACATATAAACATGTTAACAGAGCAAATAGATTTTCGCCTGAGGGAGTCTTTTAAATCGATGCCTTTCTTCTTAGTCTTGTCTTTATTCTCTGACCCTGCAAGTAGACAGCATCGGTTCCTTTAGGTTTGCTTTGTGTGAAACTCTGGCAATCTGAATCTGTGGTTTTGTCACTGCTACACTACAGTTTCAAGGTGAAAATGCTCGGCTACGGCTGCTAACAGTGCTCCTGATGTGTATTCCAGCATATTAAGTACATCATATGGACATGTTGACAAGGTAGAACACTTGATTTTCACCAGAAGGGGTCTTTAAATATATAAATGTTCAGCCTGAGGCGCCGATCAGTTTGTGTTTTTCATCCTGCTGCACCACCTCTGTAACCTCAGCTTATTTTAGGCTACTGTTTAAAATTCCAACTGATGCAGGCTCAAAGGAGCACTAAAACTGATTCATTTTTAAACCGCTGAACTCTGCATCGTCTACCTGACGGCAGCCTCTCACGGAATGGATCGCACAGGGTTCTCTGCAATTAATTCTATTCTCAAAGCGCTGTGTAAAATGAATCACTTCCTCGCGACAGAACCTGCATTTTTCATTGATTTCAAACAGAGTCAAGCGCGGTTACCTTCAGTCGGCGCTGTAATGCATTCAGTCTTGGGTTACGCTGCTTTTCTAATGAATTATATTATCCGCAGACGTGTTTACCAGCGTGCTCAGTGTGGAAGCTCCATCAGATAAAATTATAATCCATCTAAATAACCTTTCAAGCGTCTATATTTCACACATTTTAGTAATTTGACGCTGTCAGAATGTGCAGGAGTTGGTAACAGGCGCGCTTTGTTCAATAATGCATTAAATTCAAATGACGAAACTCCAAATCGGTGTTGCTGAAGTTTTTATAGTTTTCTGATGTCTCCCAATTTCCTCAGATTTGAGGTGCAGTCGATGAAATGCTGGAGAATAGAACAGAGAAGAAGAATTCCTTTATTGTCATTACAAATCAAGCAGCAATCTTGTCAGTGCATTCACAAAATCAACCATTTTTAAACCACAGGAGGAGAGGTATGAATGTATTGCATCGACACATTTTCTGCAGCGTGCAGCGTTATCCCAGCATGCATTGTGTGTTCTCGGCCTTGCATTGTTTGTTTAAATAGAACAGAGTAATTTGTGAATTTGTCTTTGGAAGGCTTCAGTTTTGATGAAGGATTTTTGATTATACAAAACAGAAACAGCTCCTTAGATCTCTTGACATAAACAATGATGAAAGGAAGATTCATTTTGGTAGCTGTGATGTGCTTTTATTCTGCGAACATGAATTCAGTATTTTCAGTGAGTGACAATCTTTTGAAGATTAAATGAATCTTGTGCTGCACAGTTGAAACTGATGAGAGAATAGCGCCGCGTGTTTTCAGGAACTTAACTTTTCTGTTTGTGCTGCTATTACACTCCTCAAGTTATGGGATGTCGGCAATATCAGTACAGAACAGCATTTCTGGTACTTTTTTTTTGTCATTCCAGTAAATTTTTAGGACATCCCATTTAAGGACAGCAGACAATTTTCCTCATTTGTCACGGCAACCTGAGCAGCTAAAGCTCCCAATGGGTCACAGATTCGCTGAAGGCTGTAATCTAGTCAGGAAGAGTCTTTTTATAGACGCCCTCTGAGATGGCGTTATTGTGTTTGCTTGTCATGTTCCAGTCATTCATCAGCAAGTCTCGTTTCATAAACCGAAATGCACCAGTTTGCTTTATGGGAATTGATAAGTAATTTATCTGAAAAACAACAAAGAATATTGCAATCAAGCTATAAGCTGTAAAAAAAAAATAAAATAAAATAAAAAATCAGGCTAGCCTACTTAAAAGCTACAGTGGGAGCAGCTTGTCTTCTCTTTTATGTTTTTGGCCCAGATTCATTCAAGTTCAGACAAATGCTTTGTTGCACTAATTAGCTTCGACATTTTCCATCTTAAATCTGATTCAGGGATTCATGCAGAGCCTGATGAGATAACGCAACACAATGCAACAATGCTGTCTGATGCCGTAACGTGGGACTGCATATAAAACAGGACTAAGTAGTTTGTGGTACAGTGGGAACATATAAGGTGGGATTGCGTTGCAGTTTTGATCATGCTTTGTGGATATAGATGATCTCCAGCTTAGTAATTGGCCAGTGTTCCCAACCCGGGGGTTCAGGAGCTCACCCTAAAAAGATCACAAGACAAATCTGAGTGAATCCAAGGTGATTGGCAGCACATGGAAGAAGCGTCACATAAAGACAGTTTTCCTGAATTTTCTCTAAATCTTATTGTGTATAAAGAGTTACAGGTCGAAAAGGTTAGGAATCAGTGCTCAAAGTAGCATAAACACAACATAAAAACATGCAAATACAGTAGAAAGGGAGGTTAATTAAGAGATTAAATGATGAATATTTTATTTTTACTGTATATTTTTTTAAATAAGGGAATAAAACTCATACAAAACAGACAGTGCACATGTAAGGAGTGCTTCATGAAACACTTCAATAAACATACAAACAAATGTCACTTCCCTGTATCAACTTAATTAGTAAAAACAACACAAATTATAATATAAAAGCAAATTTTTCATTGCTATAACAACTTTTTTGTACAATGACTTGGTCTTTAATTTAGCCATAACAGTCAAAACAATTATTTATTGGTTTGCTTTGTATGACAACAGCTCAAGTCAAGTCAGTGTTATTTATATTTGTCCAAACAAATATTGAGTCAAAGTAGTTTTCAGTAGAAAAATAGGATTAATGCTACATATTTACAGAAAAACCCACATTATTATTTACTATCTACATTTAAAGAACTACAATCCCCATTATATATATTAGTAATTTACCTAATTAGTTAAAATATTACTAAAATAGTGCCAGGTCATTTGTTTATTTTACATTTTAATTTCGGTCCTAGACCAGCTGCTAAAATCGAGGTACTGTCATTTCTTTAAGCTTGTGTTACAGTTAAAACCAACTTCAAGAATTCTGAATTATACTAAAGTAGAATCACGAACACTTGCGCCTCTACTGTTTGCAGACGATGTGGTTCTGTTGGATTTATAAGAACGTGGCCTTCAGCACACACTGGGGCGGTTTGCAGTAGAGTTTAAAGCGTCCAGGATGAGAGTCAATACTTCCAATTTCAGAACCAGTGGACTGCTCCCTCTGGGTTCAGAGGGGAGTTAAACTATCTCAGGATCTTGTTCACCGTTGATGGGAAAATGCAGTGTGAGATGGATGGATTGGTGCTGTGTCAGTAGGAATGCCGGCGTTATACTGGACCAGTCTGTCTTCATGCCAACCTTCACTTATGGTCATGAACTCTGGGTGTGATAATACAAGCGTTTTAAATTAGTTTCCTCCTCAGAGTGGCTGGGTTCAGTTTTAGAGATTGTGAGGAGCTCGGCCATCTGGAGGGAGCTCAGAGTAGAGCCACTCCTTCATCATGTCAAAAGAGCCACTTGAGGTAGTTTGAATCATCAGATCTGATAAGAAAGCCTCCTGGATGACTTCCTGTGGTGGTTTTCCGGGCATGTCCAATTAGGAGGAGACCCAAGGGTAGACCTAGAACTTCAAAAGAGATTATTTATATCTCATCTGGCCTCAGGATCCCCCAGGAAGAACTGGAAATGACCATCTCCGTGACCCAACCCCAGATAGGTGGAAGAACATGGATGGAATCACTGAGGAGAAACTGATGATGGTTGTCTAGTATGTAGACACCCACCATACTCTGTTAAGATCAGTTTATGAACATATGCAAGAACCATTTGCAAGTAAAGAACATAGATTATTTCTAATAGAGAGGCTGTTTTGTCAAAGCACTTTTCCTATTTTCTGCCTCTTTGTGACACCATATGGCCATATCACTGCTAGAATAATTGCAATCACCAAATTATCTATATCACAGAGGAGCAGGGCTTCATAAAGCACCTTGTCATTGTGAATTCAGAGGATTAGGTGGCTAGCAGTCTGTGTGTTTTGATTAGAGGTGTCCCTGAGGTTTCAAAACGCATCTCGAAACACAGCTCCGGGGAGCACACACCGAGAAGAGCAAGGCAAATGTCTGTGGAACAAAACCTTTTTTAATTAACTCCAACCTCCTACCCAGTGAGGCGCCAGACGGCTGTCTGCCTGCGCTGAGCCAAATACAATAGAAGTCTGAGAGAAAAATGCTCTGTTTGCACCTGTTTGCTGTGCCAAAGCGGTTTGTTTTTACTCATTATAGTGTCCCCAACTTGGAGCGTACACGCCTCGAGGTGTCATTCAAGAAACTAAACTGAAAGTAGAAGTTGAGGAGCAAAGTATCCTCCCAACTACAGGAGCCATCTTAATACAATATGTTAAACTATGCAGTCAAATGTCTGGTTCAGTTTGTTTGGGTGCACAGAAGAAAGGTTTGACTGTTGGAAAGTAAAGTTTTATTACCATCATGACATCTCAGAATGGCAGCAGCTCTGAGCGTGTTCATGCGAAATTTATCAGTTAAATGACAAAAACTATAAAATTATTTTGTTTCATCTTGGGCTGCAAGGTGGAGCAGTGGTTAGCACCGTTGCCTCGCAGCTAGAAGGTCGCCAGTTCGCGTCCCGGTGAGGACACCCAGGATCTTTCTGCGTGGCGTCTCCATGTTCTCCCCGTGCAGTGTGGGTTCTCTCCGGGTTCTCCGTCTTCCTCCCACAGTCCAAAAACATGCTGAGATTAATTGGTGATTCTAAATTGTCCTTAGGTGTGAATGTGAGTGTGCTTGGTTGTCTATAAGTAATACTAAGTTAGTAACGTCACACAGTCGTCCTCAGATGTATTCATACCCTTCCATTGGAGAAAAGTCAAAATCCACAATAGTCACTCAAATAACTAGAAACTGAAAAAAGTAATAAATAAAAAAATAAAATAAAAATTTGCTAAATTATAATTTAGTGACGTTGCTTTTGAATTGTGGTTAGTAAAAAATAATTTAAAAAAAAACAACAAAAAAACATAAATTAGCGCACTTAGCTGATGAGCAGTGGGCCAAAGTCAAAACACATTCAGGTGTCAACTCTGGTGCTGGAAGTAATGGGATGACCTATTTAAAGTTTCAA
>NW_007579152.1:129950-133003 GCF_000690725.1 Stegastes partitus
CCTGCCTTCACCCTGAGTCAGCTGGGATAGACTCCAGCCCCCCTGCCACCCTAGTGAGGATTAAGCGCTCTATAGATGATGGATATTTTGTCTTGAAACAAGACATCTCTTAAAACAGTAGTGAAACCACTCTGTTTATGACGTTTGCTTGGAATTTGAATGTTTTTCGGTAGCTCATTAGTTGTTTTGAGGCAGATTGATTTACTATATGGTTAATGTTATTGAATATGACAGACGGCACTTAATGCAAGTTAAGATAAAACTTTAATAATCCCGAAAGGAAATGCTTTTGCCAGATACTACTCAGAAAATAAAATTGCATAATGATGCGCCTAATGGGAAAGCAATAAGCTAAATAAGCTAAAATCGGACTAAAATAGAAAAAACTAAGTAATACTGGCAGTTATGCTAAGGTAGTAACATCCTACCGTCCTCAGATGTATTCATACCCTTCCATTGAGGAAAAGGCAAAATTCACGATAGTCACTCAAATAACTAGAAACTGAAAAAAGTAAAAAGAAATAAAAATTTGCTAAATTATAATTTAGTGAAATAAGACATTGCTTCTGAATTGTGGTCAGTAAAAAATAATTTCAAAAACAAAACAAAAACAGTCCCGCACAAATTAGCACACTTAGCTGATGAGCAGTGGGCCAAAATCAAAATACATTCAGGTGTCAATTCTGGTGCTGGAAGTAATGGGATGACCTATTTAAAGTTTCAATAGTAGCCCAATGAGCAATACCAACAATTAGTGTATTCATGTAACTCTGCATTGGTTTGTTTGATTCTAACGTTATTGTTTTCTCCAGTCCAGCCAAACACTTTAGCTATGATATGAAATCATCACACAAGAAGTCGGCATCGGGAGGCAGAAACAAGCTCGACGTCTTGCCTCCTGCCTCCCAAGAGATAAAACATCTCCATTCTTTTCGCAGATTGTCTCCCCTTACAGACAGATCATTGACTCCTCAGCTGGCATCCCCACCAATCACAGAAGCAATTTCCTGCTACCCGTTCAGCAATATGTTTCTCAGATTTGTTGTGTTTATCCAATTGATTGAAACAAAAAGTCTCCCAATCACCTGCTGCACTCAATATCCCAGTTGCTCATTTATGCAGCGATGCTTCCACTGTACCGACTCCTTCATGGTCGAACTTGGAGGGGGGGAAGGATTTCAATTTTTAGGAGTCAGCAGGGTTGATTGCGACTGCAGCAAATTGTAACCGCCGAATGAAAAAGGAAATGGGGTGATTGTGTTGAGAGAATCTCCTTCTGCCTCTGATTATATATATTTAAAAAAATAAATAAAAAAAACTCACTCATTATCCAAACTGCAAAAAGGGACGACTGAGACGGAGAGAGAAATTACCTTTTGTTTCATAAAGAGGAAAAAGAAAATGGCACCAAATGGGACTGCATCTATCGTGTCCTCGTGCTTACGTAATAAGCAAGCTGTTGGCGTACATCTTTTCCACAGTCATTCAGTGAGAAAGATGTATGTGACCGGCAACTCTGCGAAATACATTTATTTGTAGAGGGGAGCACAGTTCACTCACTGAAATGTGTGACTTCTCTTCAATCCCTCTCACTGCTGGCAAACTCCTTGCCTGACCTGATAACATAATTCTGCCTGCCCTGTTCATTAAAAATGGAAATCATCTGGAGAAAAGAGGTCTCACTCATCCCCTACTCTGTCAGCCTATTTTCTTGTTCAAGCCGCTGAATCTTCTACATTTGAACATAAAACGACTCCAATCGAAATGCACAGAACGGGCCACGGCATGTTTCCAACAGAGCTATAAAAACCTAAGGTCCATCTGGCTGCCGTATCAATCTAATTATAGCATCAAAACCCAAAGGCGTCAGGCATCCATAAACACAAGTTGGAAGTTGTTGTAAATTCCCAGAAAAATGTCGGGCTGGATGAAAACTAGAGGGTTTTGTTTATATCCTCATATTGTGCTGCTATATTGCTGTTGTTTTGCATTAGACACAGCAGAAGGAGCCTTTTGTTCTTTCTCGTAAGCAGCTCTAATCCATAAAAGGTTTGAAAACCATCGTCCTAGACCCGTGTCACAAAGACAAACTGCCCTACATCTACTGTATTGCACTTGGCAATAAAGTGATTCTAATTCTCTGGGTGTGCTGCTGGCAGTGATCCTGCTACATCAACATACGATCGGTCCCTGGGAAGTCAATCCCTTCTTAATGACCAGCCTCTGGCAACCTGAGCTCCCATTACTTTCCTCCACAGAGCTCTAAAAGAGACATTTCTTTAGATGTCAGTGTTTAATTCAGATTGCCTGTCCCATTTCTAATCCAGTATTAACATTTAGGATTTCCTGTCTTTGAAGGGGGGGATGATATTCGGCCACTTACAATTCAGGAAGCATCCAGGTTGGATCCGTTTGGTTGCAGCTGTCACAGATATGATGATGATAATATGTGAGAAATTCATTCTGCTGCTCTTTGATTTCCCATTTGTTTTATGTAATTATCAGTCTCTGCTGCCACTTCCTGGTCAGAGGAACTACAGTGGACTTGAAATGCCCAGAATTCATGTTTCTCTATGTGTGTGAGTGGAAGTATGAAACAGAGAAATAAGCTATGTTCAGTTTTGTATTCTTGCACTCAATCGACTTTGCTGCACAGTTTCTTAACCACAAAACAAACGTACACTGAAAGAAACAGAATTGTTGGACCAACTTTAATGAATTCCTAGCGTTGGTAAACCGCCACTGAATTAAATTAATCCAAAAAGAGTAAACATGTAATAAAAATGCCACTGTTTGAAGTTAGATGAACCAAAATGATAAGATTCCTTTTATGTGAAAAATTCAATTTTAAGTAATGTCAACTTGAAACTGTGCACATCATTACTGCAGTGCAAAAGGAACAGCAAATAAAATTTTTGGCACTTTCACCGAAGTTAGAAGAAAATGTTAATTTCAAGTTGATAGAATCCAGAAACGTAAACTGCCATCTCCAAAGCAGAAAGAGAAGTTAAGATGTATTTTACGCTTTTTACAGTGTAACTTAGAAAATATGA
>NW_007579152.1:133828-191446 GCF_000690725.1 Stegastes partitus
TAGATAATGGATGGATGGAAGTCATCTCAGGGCATTTCACACAGTAAGATGAATGTCTACACTATTATCTCAGACAGTGGGAAGAAAAATTCTCCTTTAACGGAAAGAAATACAAAACATAAGGTTTTCAAGATATTAGTAGAGTTTGGTCATTAAAGGCTTTGTATACGAGGAGGAGGATTTGAAATTCTGTTCTTGCCTCTACAGGGAGCCAATGAGGAGAGGCTAGTACAGGGGAAATGTGATGTGTCTTGCTGGTTCCCGTCAGAACTGTGACTCACTGCAGCACTTTGGATCAGCTGGAGGTCTTTCACAGAGGCGCTGGGACGTCTCGATAATGAGGAGGTAGAATATTCCAGTTTAAGGATAACAAATGCATGAACTCGTTTTCAGCATCACTCTGAGACAGACGTTCCTGACTTTGATAATACTGCGCAGGTGAAACACGGCTGCTTTAGAGACTTGCTTTACATGTGAGTTAAAGAGAAATATCCTGGTTAAATAAAGTTTCTCACACTAGTGCAATCATGTTGTTCAGTTTGAGGTAGATTTGAGGCGTTCTTTTCCTCCTATACGCCCGTGGACTGCTCACACAGGTGTTTCCGCTTGTTTTGCCTAATTAGCCTCCTCAGGACCGTTCAGTATAAAGACTGTGCTTGATTGACTGTGTGATTCCAGCATGGCTCCACTGACTTCAAAAGCAAAGGTCTAATCAACCAGAACAAGTGGAAACATCTGTGTGGGTGTACCGACATGACATTTGTTGTTTTTTTTCCCAAAGTATTTTTCCCAACTCAAATCATGTCATTTTGGCGTGAGTCAGATTTTAGTCACAGAAGTGATTATTTCAACCAGCACTTGACAGATTTTGCTTTTAAAGAAACTTTTCTTGTACTTGGCTTCATTTTTTCATGTCGGCTACAGACTGTATACCATCACCAGTAGACAGTATAATAAAGAGATAAAGCAGACATTAATGCATCTAATGAAACTTGAGGCGGAGGGTAAAGCAGGCTGAGATGCCCTCTGAAAGTGATCATTCCTCTTCTGTCCACCAGTCTTTTCTTTCAGACCTTTTCTTGGATGACTGTGTCCTTGCTAATCTTTAATAGTGTTGACATTTCACTGGTCTGCTGAAATCCAAAGAAAGGGTTTTGTGGTGTTTTGGTGTAACATTTTGACAGAACAATACAAGTGTTGGTGGGGTTTAAAAAAAAAAAGAGAGAATATACATTTAGAAGGTTTTATTTACTGTTTACACAAGAGTCATGTGGAGGATTACGCATTAGTTTGGACAAAAATAAATGCTGTCTTTGTAATATTTGGAAGTGTAAGAGTAGGAATTTTGACAGAAGATGCCTCTCCTGATATGGGGTGAAAAGCCCCCCACGGACATTAGTGAATATTAATACTGTAGGCTAAATTTTTGCTAAACTTTGTATACCATCATCTAACATGATGGCATTAAAGCTAACTCAAAGTAAAAACAAAATGTCATAGTAAATGTTAGAAGTTTTGACTTAAATGTGTCTAAATTAAATGGCAATAATCAACTGTCCAAAAAAACCCAACTTTTTAATGTAATTTCTTTGTATATTAGAAGAAAAAAACATCAAACATTACATCGGACTTATGCATTTGTTTCAACAAAAAATAAAACAACAAATAGCCTGGTTTCTTTGTATTATGTGAAAGTTTAAGACTTTTAAGGAAATATTCAATATGGGGTAAGAAGCCTCCATTGACATTAATGATCTTCAGTACACTAGCCTAAATTAGTGATAAATTATCAACAACATAATCTTGTACAACAACAGAAATGTTAGCCAGCAGTAAAAAGTTGTATTATTATTATTGTCTAGCTATCTGACAACTAATGCTACACTTAGCATGAGCTGGCTAGCTGGAATTCTAACCTACTATAGGCTAAGCATCCTAAGTGATCTGTGATTTAGCATTATTTTTATGTGATTAACTCAAGTATCAATGACAACAACATCACTGTAAATGTATAACTGTTGTCCTAAACTGTCGAAATTATGAAAATGAAGTTACAATTATACATAAGTAACTGGTCTGTATGGATCACCCCTTTTTAATATTTCACATGTACTTTTATCACAGCAGAGTTGTGCTCAATTACAGTTGCTTTAATGGTCTGAAGAAATCAAAAGAAGTGATTTTGACATAAAATGGCACCACGTCCTCACAGTACAAAATAAGCCTCTGCAGCTTTTTATCACCAGCTTTTGTACTGTTAGTATAAGAGTCTACTGGAGGATTATCTGTTCATTTTTAAAAACTTTTTCTGTAATATGTAAAAGTTTCTGACTTTTGAGGGAAAATGCTCTTTGACATGTGATAATGGGCATGATTGATTTTCTTTCCCCAGGTTACCCCATGTTAAGCATATAGTATCAACACTGAAATACATATAAGATCAAATTTACATGTTACAGCAGCTGGATACAGATGAGGCACGGACAAGAATTACTGAAGTACAACAAGGCAAATAAACATATAATAATAAATATAGATATAATATAATTCCTACTGGCTCCTTTTGTAAATATATTTATATATTCTTATTTGTGTTTTATACTTGTATTTTGCACCACTGGAGCTGTCTTTTAATTTCATTGTACTTTGTTTATGATGAATAGAATACAATAGAATAGAATAGAATAGAATAGAATAGAATAGAATAGAATAGAATAGAATAGCATTCTATTCTAATTTATTAAACTCTATTCTGTTCTATACTAATTTATTCTATTCTATTCTAATTTATTCTATTTTATTCTTTTAATCATTATTAAGGATTCTATTCTATTATATTATATTCTAATTTATTTTAATCTATTCTATTCTATTCTATTCTATTCTATTCTATTCATCAGTTAAAGCTGTTTTATCTAAATTTGAAATGTGAAAATGTGTATATGGACAGTTATATTGTACATAGGATTTTATGATTTCATCCTTCAACCCCTGTTGTACTTTTCGTTGTAATTTCTCATCCTGCTTCTTTCATATCTATTCTGTATTTAGCTGCTGTAACGTGAATTTCCCGGTGAGGGATCAATAAGTTTATCTTAACATGTATTTTATTTGAGCTGATTTATTATATATAGTCTCTCACTCTTTTTTTTATTTTTTATGACTTGTGCAGTTTTAGATCCACAAGTGGGATATTTACCATCTTACTTTGTGCTGTTATTTTTAACATATACCTCCCTAATTTAGCCGAAGCAGACACAAAGAGACGTTTGCAATGTCACAACAATCCCAGCTGAGGTCAGTGTTTCTCCACCGGTCGCCTCCTTCTGGACTCACATGTCAGAACCTAAAAATACTGGGCTGCACAATTGGCTCTATTATTAATCAGCGCGCGCATACAGAAGCAGCCTGGAACTGTTTCTTGTTGGGGTTTTATTATTTTAAGACAGTGAACCAACTTCTCCGTGAGTTCCATCCTGCTGCTGTCAGATGCCAAACTGCACAATATGTGGTGTGTTTTAAACCGCCTCCTCACAAAGGCAGACGGGACAGCGAGCACCAGAACCGGCAGCAGCAGCAGCAGCACCAGCAGCGGCCCCGGCGGCTGCAGCTCGGCTCCGGCTGCAGCAGCACCAGCGGCTCCGCGGCCCCTTTAAGGCCGTTTTGGAATAATTAATGACGTCGCGCTGTAAACACGACTGACGCTCAGCTGCGTGGCCGAAGCATCCTCAGACCGAAGAGCCCGAGTCCTCTCCAGGTTCCCGTGTTTATTTCACGACGGCGCTGCTGGGAGGCATTAAAAATAATTGGGGTTCACCTCGACTCTCATATGCGGTCTCCAAAACCAAGACGACGGTGCTGCATCTGTCCTACCAAGTGCCATGGCTAGAAAAACGGACATCCCCTCCTCTTACTATGGTGAGTCGGTTCGTCTTTGTTGTAGAACGCCAGGGATATTTTTCTCCCCTTTGTATTGTAATGACAACACCATATAACGGTGTGTTTTAGTCGCCTGAATGATAATTCACCTTCCTTTTTTCTGCGCTTTCGCGGCTACGTTAGTTAGCTAGCTTGCTTTGTCAGTTGCTAACTATTGGGGGGCTATTTAACGGTTGACATTAAATACGCAGTATCGGTCGGGAATATGTTTTTTTTTTTTTTTTTTTTTTGGACGGATATTTCTAAGAAGTACACGGACGTTTCTTAACAAAACCTCCCATAAACATAGCCGTGTTAACATATTAGCGGTGACATGTTATTTTTTTTCGCCTTGTATTGTTTACCTGGTGGAAAAGTGCCCACAATAGGAGTCTGGCTCCACTTTCCTGCGTCTTTGTTGTAAACGCTGATTTAACGCGATGACAACAGGACACTGGCTTTTTTAGATTTATCATGATCGTTTAGTTTAGCTCTAAAAAAAATAAATCTCAGGAAATCACAGAGAGAAAAACAAATGTTTGCCCAGTGGCCAAGCAGCAGCAGCAGCAGCCATCACGTTGCCTTTGTGTTGCTGTGACACAACACAAAGCCCGAAGTTGCTCAGTTTATTAAGAGCAACTGAGGTAATGACATTAGAGCAGCTGAGGTGATGGAGGAAGCCACTAGTCCTGGATGATTACACGTGATTATGTGTTTCATCTGTCAAATTAACGCCTGGAGCACAATACAGTGTTGATTCAGTGACACGTTTTTTAACATTTAAACTATTAAAAGGTGCATCCGACGTCGATGTGTAACCAAAAATCAACCCTTTTAATCAGTAATGAATGAACAACTTCTGCTAGATGAGTCTAAAATAGCAAAACAACTGCCAGAATTTAGTTTGATCACCATCTAACTGGTTAACCATTGACATGTAACTACACTATCCTTATTTATCTTGAGTGATGCACCTTGCTCTTATTTAAATGGCCTTTAGAGAGATGGGTTGCCAATTTTTAAAGCAAATTCACAACTTTAAGACGCTGCAACTAATAAAAACGTGTCAATTTTGCTCTAAACAGTATTGATGGTTATATATTTCAGTTATTAAATTAAGAATCAAACCACAATTAAACGTGATTCAGTCACTGTCAACATTTAACGCATTTAAAGGTTCGTTTTAAGCAAAAATCAACCTTTTTTGACCATTAATCAATGTTGAATGGAAAAACTTCTGTACATGTGTCCACACTAACAAAGTCGCTGCTGTAGTCTCATTTGATCATCAACTAATCAATTAACTATTTGGTGGTATCTAATCATTCAATGACCTTCATCTTATTTATCCAAATGACACTCCTTGCTGTGGTTTACAGAGACTCGTTTACATGCTGGTAATGCCAGTTTTTACCTTTAGGATACTACAGTTAAGGACATTTGTGATTTTTGCTCTAAAGAGTCGTGGATTATTCCACATAATGATGTCATTTAACCATCAAATTAAAAATGAAACCACACTACAATGTTGATTGAATGAGATATTATTAACATTTAAACAATTAAAAGTTAATCCAACGTTGAGTTTTAACCAAAAATCAACCTTTTTTTGATCATAAATCAATGTTGATTGAACAACTTCTTCTGTCTGGATGCACATGATCAAAGTAGCTGCAACAATTTTGAGCGATAATCAATTAACTATTTGATGTTAACCAGTTGTTTAATGACATTACTCTTATTCATCCAAATGACAATCTTTGCTGTGATTTACAGGAACTAGTTTACATGCTGGTAATGCCAGTTTTTACCTTTAGGATACAATAATGTATTTTAAACATTAAATTAAAAATGAAACCACACTACAGTGTTGATTGAATGACATATTATTGACATTTAAACTATTTAAAGGTTAATACAACATTGAGTTTTTACCAAAAATCAACCTTTTTTGAACATAAATCAATGTTGATTGAACAACTTCTTCTGTCTGGATGCACATGATCAAAGTAGCTGCAACAATTTTGAGTGATAATCAACTAATCAGTTAACTATTTGGTGGTATCTAATCATTCATATACATTCATCTTATTTATCCAAATGACACTCCTCGCTGTGATTTACAGGGACTTGCGCTAGATAGGTGCTATTTAGCTTGATAGACATCACATATGCAGCATTAGTAGCACTATCAGTATTTTTTTGTAAATGTTTGAAGTACGTGGCATGAGGTCGTTTTCTTTGAGTGCTTGTTTTTTTCTTAGTTAACTCCTGTGCGTGAGGTTTTTTGCTTTGTATTGTTAACCAGGTGTAGATTGACAACAAGCGTAACTAACAATTAGTCTTAGTCGACTTTTCACCGTCTAATTTTACATGATCGGTATCTGGTTTTGAAATGAAGGTTAAACGTGTTGTCCCTTGTTTAACAGATTTAATAAGGATTTATTGTCGCCATGTGGCATTTTCTCTGCTCCAGGCCTGCGGTGGATATTTTTAATCCGTGTGCAAATTTTCTGTCCATTAGCCTGCCTTAGTAATCATGTTGTTTATCAAAGCAATATAATCCCTTGTCAACACCAGATGCCACACAGACAGCAGCGTCTTTCTTCTGAAACAAAGAGAGCGTCACACTGGCCATTTTTACCAGACTGGTGGCCTTAATACTTCCACAGCTAATAATAATTGGTTCTATATTTAGGAATCTTCCATGTAATTGCTCACAAGACAAATATGTGGTGCTTCTTTCATGATTTGACTTTTTTTTTCTTTGGCTACGATCAGGATACCTTCAGACTATAATGGAGCACTACCTTGCTTTTAAAATCCAGACTAAGTGATCTACCCAAATTGTTGTTGTAAAAATGATAAGAAAGAAAAATAGATGGCATTTCATTTCATTTTCATGTCATTATATGTAACTTCAATCAAACAATGCGCTGATCCACTATGTGACATTTGCAAAAAGGCAAAAAACCTAACTTGTACAGTGCCTGTAAAAAGTATTCCACTTCTTACCTTTTGTTGCTTGTCAACGTGAAATTACGTTCATTTAATTTGATGAGCAAGACGTATTGAGACCCATCCACGCTGACTCAATGCTGTAGTTGTGGCCAAAGGTGTGTCTACAAAATACTGACTGGAAGAGGATGTTTTTATTGAATGGAATTACTTTTCAGAAATCTGTTTTCACTTTGACGTGAAAGAGTCTTTCTTTGGGAAAATTTTCGCCACAAAAAACAAAATTAAAATCACTACGATTCAATGTTGAAAAGACTTACAAGGAGGGAGAATACTTTTATAGGCACTGTATATCAGAATGTCCCCAAAGATGATCCATCCATCCATCCATCCATTTATCCATCCATCCATCCATCCATCCATCCATCCATTATCTATACACCGCTTAATCCTCACTAGGGTTGCGTGGGGGCTGGAGCCTATCTCAGCTGACTTAGGGCGAAGGCAGGGGACACCCTGGACAGGTCAAGATGATTCAGAACCTTATATAATGTATTTTTGGGGGGGGAATTATTTTTTTGGCCTTTTTGCCTTTATTAGATAGGACAGTTGAAAGAGAGACAGAAAAGTTGGGGAAGGGGTTGCAGCAAAGGGCCATGAGCGGGATTCGAACCCATGGCCGCTGCATCAGTGACTATCGCCCCTGTACATGGGTCGCCAGCTCAACCAGGTGAGCTGTAGCGGCAGCCCAGAAACTTATATATTTATCAACTTTTTCCTGTCATGCTCGTCGGTGCCAGCACACTTTCACATCATTATCCAGTGCGTCGTATCGTCTCTGTTCAAATTAGTCACTACGCCCTCAATAGCTGTGGAGAAATACAGTAGATACAGTAGCTGCAGTGTCTCTGAGTAATGCAGGCTTTGTCGAGTCTGCTCCTGACAGCTGTGGATGGAGGGGGGAAAGCTACTGTGTCTTCCTGTTCTTCCCCCCACATCCTGACCCGGTTTGTCCCTCAGACCTCATGACTCCACCATTCTGCCAATCAAGAATGCAACCTGTCAGCTGTAACAGATTTCCACCGCTCTCCGCAGACATGCAACTCACCATTGGGAACGTCAAGCCCCATCACTCCCTCCCCCGTTCGCCCCGAGTTCAAGCTGGTACTTTAGAGCATACCATAGATCTGACATTGGGAATTATATTTGAAGTGCTGTAAGTAAACGGCTTAGCGTTGAGTGAAACACAAAGGAAAACATGAGTGTCTTTGTTAGTGTATGGATAATTTAGACAGATGCATCAGCTAATATGTACCATACTTGCATTATTGCATTATCCCAAGTGCTGCTCTCCAGAGAATTAGACAATATATCGAGACAGTTTAATTAAGGAACATAATTTTGCCTTAACAGCGTCTAACAGCCTTTGCTAGTGGAGCATGGCGTGGAGTTACGGTGCCTCCCAGTGTTTAGGTCAGCTGCTTTATGTTGCCGGCTCTCTGCTGCTTTCGTTCCTCGGCAAAAGATGCAATTTAAAGTCTCACATGAACGGAAAACCGCAACATAAATTTTTATGTCAGAATGCTACACCCCATAATGCTGTCGTGTTATATTGGGAAGTAATGTTTCCCACGCTGCGTTTAAGTGTGGGATACATGTGGAGTGCATGGAAAAAAAACAAAAAGACCCTTGCATTTCTGTCTTTCTGGCTTTGTTTACTGGTTTGTTTTCCATTCTTCCGAAAGTGGAGAACTCAATCTATCATTTCCAGTTCAGCAGAAGTAGAAAAAAAGCAGAGGCATCTTTTTTTTTGTGGAAGAATTGCCAGTGATTTTTATTTTTTTTTTAACGGGAAGCTCACCTACTCTCTTTCTGGTAAATGTAGGAAGTGAATAACTGAGGTAGACTGGGCAGAATATTGGTGATGAGTCCTGCTGTCACTTTAATTTGCTTGATGATAACAGAAATATCACCTACCTCTAATACAAAGGTGGATTCCTTTTTTAAAATTAATATAATTGCCATATTGCGCGGTGTTAGAAAGATGCAAAAACCTGAAAAGACATCAGTGGGTGACGTGTTAGCACCCAGGCAAAAACCCCTCCTATCCTATTATTCAATTTTTCTCCACTTGGTCAACATCCAGATTCAAGTGTACTCCTCAGGCTAGTATATTATATAATGTTTCTAACTATGTAGCAAGTGTTTAGTGGGCTTATACTGTACTGCTGCAATGTTCAGTCAGTCAGAAAAGCAGAAACGTGGCTTCATAATCATTCTGTGACAGGTTTGTAAGTAACAACGTAGATATGAGTTCCATTCAGCACAGAAAGTGTTGAGTCGGGCACACTGTTAATTAACAAATTTCTCGCATGGGCAGCTTCCCTAAACGCTGCATTTTTACACAGAGTCGATGCAGAGCCTTGACAGAAAGCTGGAGCGACGGTTTCGAATCCAAAAACATTCACAGCCTCTTCCTGTGAAATTGCAGTTAGAGAAGGTTGTGGCTGAATGGCCCATTTTGCACCCAAGACTAAGTGCTATTATAGGCTCTTTAAGTGTCAGTGTCCTCTGCGAATACCTGCTTCAAATAAAGACCGATGCTCGCTCTGTAGTGCTCCTGCACATTTATTAGTTTTTTTTTGTGGCATTTCTGCTCATTATTTTTAACAAGGTTATGTTCTTCTCCTACTAATTTCATGTGCCTTTTTCTCAAGAGATAGCCGTGTCAGCGCTCGGAAGTTTGAAGTATATTATTCACACTAATGATAGGGTGAGTCAGTAAATAATTTCAGAGATTCACTCCTGCACAGCACTGGATGGTTGTTTGTTCAAGTCTGCGAAAATGGGACATTTAGCTGTGGAGAGACTTTCTTGGCGACAGCAAGGAGACTTTAAATTTCCAATTTGCAGTACAAATACAGCCAGTGTTTGTTTATGACTGAAAGGCTAAGTGACACTGACAGTGATTTACGAAACGCAACCCAAAGACGCACTGGAATGTAAGTGAGAGGAGAGGCAGCTACATTCATGCCAGACACGTAGGTTTTGAGTCTTTCTGGTACACAGTGAGACTTCAAATTATTTTTGATTAGTCCTATATCCCAAACAATGCAGCTAGCTTCATCAAAAGCAAACATGCTTTGGAGCACAGGTGAGGATCCTGCATAGCACCTTGCAGGTTTGCTTGGGTATATAATTGTAGCAGTTTTCATGGCTTTGTTACTAATCTTTGAGACTTTGCTGGGCGTCAGGACAGTGAACAGCGCTGGAATTGCGGCGAATGGTTGTGATGTGGACATACTACACCACTACAGAGTCCGATCGGAGACTACGCCGGCAGTTACCCGAGAGAGAAGGAAGCGCAAACGATACGAATGTAAACGAAGGAGAAGAAAGAGAGCCAGGATCCATGCTAGGCTAAACGCTAACCCCTTCAGACCAGCAGGACCGTCCTCCTACTCTCCAATGTCCGCCCCTTTGACAACAAGCTGGACGTTTGCTGAGAGAAACCTACAGAGAGTGGAGGGACTGCTGTGTGTTTGCTTTAACAGAAACATGGCTCCATGACAGCATCCCAGACGGACATACACCTGGAGGAGACCACATTATTCCGGGCGGACAGACAGGCAGCTAGCTCTGGGCAGCATCTGCGACTTCACCATCGTGTGTGTCTTTGCGTCCCTGAAGACCTACCAGGACCTGAAGAGGTTCACCATGTTCAACGAATGGCGGCGCGCATGGACGCAGCGCCCCCTTCAGGAGACAGCGAGAGTGAGCGTTTAATGTCTTATCCCAGACATGTATTCCGCAAAACTTGCTGGTTGAGTAATCCTGAAGAAACGCTCTCTCATCTTGCCTGTACTACTGTGTATGTACAGCAAAATGACGATAAACCTAATTTGACCTGGGTGTGCATGCTGCTTAGAGTCTAATGAAGAGGATTTTCTGTTAGTACAGCCAGGCAGTGATATTAATATTTACTAAATCAAGACGCGAGCTCTGCCTCAGGGTGCAGAAACAAGTTGTACTCCTTCCTAAAGCAGAAGATGATATGATTTAATAAATATTTTTTGCTTAACTAGTGACCTAAACATTTCCTGTTACTTCTACCAACCACAGAACCAAAATTAGTGATGTGCTATACACTTGTATAAATATATCTTAAGCAACTAAGACTGTAACTAACATTTGATTTATGTACTTACTAGTGATTATTTTGCAATTTATGCTCTCAATTAATCGAGAACTGTCATATATAGCAAAACAATGCAGCAAACTGTCACATTTGAGAAGCTAAAGCAGGCAAATGTTTGACATTCTTGCTTCAGAAATGACTAAAATGATTGACCAATTATCAATTAAATTTTTTTTTTCAACTAACTAATTGATTATCATCACAGCTCTAAAAGCCGCCTCATCGACGGTTGGTGACAGACTGACTTTATGAAGTTGAGTTTTATTTGTGTGAAGTGTTACTTCCCCATGACAGTCAGCTGGTAGCCAGCTTTTCAAATATTTTTAGAGCTGATTTAAAAAAAACGGAGCTGTTGTGTAAAAAAAAAATCAACCCAAAAACCGTGCTTGTGATCTAAATTTTAATGGTAAAATCCTTCTTACTGTGCTACTACCAATCTTGGCTCCCTGTTACATCCTGCATCACATAAAACTAGTTAAACTTTGATGTGTAAAGTCAGTAGAGGGTTTCTGCGTTCACATACACAGGAAAATAATCTCCATCTTAATTAGTCATTTAGTCATTACAGAGTCCTGAAATCTAATTTTCCTGAGACATGCAAATAAGCCTGCCTACAGGGTGAGATTATTTACAGTAACCTGTTTCCAGCACCGATTAGCTTGTGCATACTTTTGTGATACTAATGGGGCGATCTTCCTCGTTCGGAGTCGGTTTTTAAAGATACCAACACAAATGTTGAAACTGTACATGACTAAGGAGAAGCTTTAAAGGACCAAGTAGAATTAATTGCAGGATCTTCTTGCTTTAATTACTTAATGTGAGACTCCCAATGTAAATGTTTTATCACCGTGATTTACTGCATATTTGGATATCAAGCCCTATCCTCTCATGCTTAAGTCTTTATAAATCTGGCCAAAGCCACTTGAGCCTGCTGCTGATCTAGAGTAGCGGTAGCAAGTCTCATTTCACAGAAACACAGGGCTGCCACTGACATGCCTGAAGGCTCGCGCAGAAGTAACCAAGGTCACAAAGCCCCAGCCACAATACGGCTACTTCTCTCCTTGGAGCAGCAGGCCTAGCTGTCAGCATCTGACACTCAGATGCTAACTCCTCTCCTGGGGGTTGAATCCCAACCCGGATCCCACTATTCCCAATATCTGAAGGGATGTCAGCTAGCTCTATGTCTTTGCCTCCCTCAGAAAATATGCACAATAAGTACTGTTCCTGCACTAATAGGAGTTAACTCAGTGGACTACTCAGTCAGATATGCCAAGTACACAGTCCTCAACCATCTGCTAATAGTTGAGAGGATCCCCGAGGGACTCTGCTGAGTAAACCTAAACCAGAGATCGGGATGTTGTTGTCTTTTCTCAATAAGGAGACAAGCACTTTAAAGGTTGTACTGTTCTCCAGAGAGGGGAAAATACAAGCACGGCAAGAAAGATGTTTCTGGATACAGAAGGGCGATGGAGGATAGGAAGAGGAAACGAGAGTGATGCTGCTACATAGACACTGTATGTGAGTGTTTTCTCTCCTCATTTTTAACATTAGGAAAAAAAAGTGAGGCGTCTGGAGCATTAACTACTTGGGTTCTTTCAGAGATGGCCTATTTTTCTTTCTCGGGGAATTTTTGTAAGACTTGTGTGATGTCTAGCTGTCCCCAGTTCATCTTGCCCTCTCCCATGACCCCGTGTGACCCCCGTGTGTGCATGCTTGTTTGATTCAACTGGGAAACCTTGACAGCGAACCTCTTGCCTTACAGACTATTCCAGGATCTCTCCCCAATCTCTTATCCTATCAAAGCTGTTCAATCCCCTTTATCTTTATGGCAGGGATCCACCTAAGCGGCTTTGTTACTGGTATGCCATGCGGCGAACCACACTGATGTTGCAGGAGAAACCTGAATACTGCTAGTTTTTAAACACAGGCGAGAAGAAAACACAAAGCCCCAAAAGCCATATTACTGATGTTGCTTTCCTCTATGGATTGGCAGAAGCCAGCGCTTTCATCAAATATGAATGATTATACTGTACACAGCATTCAGACTTACAGACTTTGCCTACCCTGCTGAGCAACATCATTATGCTGAATTTTTAAACTTTCTGCTTCTTCTCCTTCTTCTTCTTTTTTTTTTTTTGTTTATTTGTAGTTGGATCTAACACTCTTCTGAGCTCAACAAAGCTTTGACACAAGTACAGTCTCACAGCACTTCACTCTCCCCAGGTCTTGGAAATGTTTATGAATACGCAGAATGAAAACAACACAAAAAAAAAAAAAAAGTCCTTTCCAAATGGCCCCTTTGACCCGACCCATGTAGAGCACCTGCAGTGTTCGAGCTGTTTGCCTGACCACGGTATGAAAGAGGCCTGTGTTGGACAGTGGAGCCAGGGGACACTGGTGCCTGTGTCTGCCTGCGTTGATGTGTCTACGTACTGGATGTGTTTATGGAGACTAGCTGGGAAACTCTGGGAAGGGGGGCCTGTGGAAACAGGATACAAAAAAAAAAAGTGAAGAAGTTGTACTCTGGAGGGTGTGATGTACTGTACTCTACTGTATGATGAATACTCCTACCCACTTTATATTTAGCAACTATGTGTTTTATGTACTTGAATTGCTTGACTTTGATTTGAAGGTGTGCTACAGGCTGCTGCCATTTCAATCGATCGATGCAGACGTGATTCAGTAAATGTCCACATAACCTCTCAGCAGACGACTAAAGTGAACCGTAGGAGATAAGGGCGCAATTTAGTCTCCGTCTAAATTGTGAAATACAAGGCGATGAACTGCTTCCGTGACACTCTCCTGAAGCTTTATCACTCCGGGGCGGGTTGTTACGTCTGGCTCTTTTCCAGCACTGCCACTCTGAAGTTGATTTTCTGCAGTCAATCTTCGCACATACTTCAGAATCTGTCTGACAGGAAATGTGGACTTTAAAGTGAAGGATTTTCACTGTCTTTTATTCTTCTTTGAAAGCTATTATTAAGCTGCTATTAATAGTAGGAAGTTTTGTAATCATTTTTATGTGTGTCAAAGATGTTTACGATGTTAGATCCTCACCCCTGCAAATTGATCCATAGATCGTGTTGCTATGGAAGGCTAGCCACAAATGCAAATAGGATTGGGGAGCTAAGATCGCTGCCAAAGCCTTTGTCTGATCCTGATGTGTAATTCTTCACCCTATACAGCCTTATTGCCTCGGAGCTTTTGATTACCGCCATGATTGTTGTGTTATGCGTAAATCTTTCAGCCACAGCAGGACACGGGGCATTATCCAACACTATGTCAATAGAGGAGACGAGCCGTCAGAGGAGCTAACAGCGACTCTAGCTGTCCTAGTGTAGCATGCCTGCCAGGCTTTTTCCGAATGTTTTTGACTACAAACCCTCATTCAGCCTGACTACAGCCAGCAGCACACATTAAGTCCACCAGCCTCATCTCCTGCACTGGCAGACTGCAGTGCAGTCTAAACAGCCGTAGTCTAATGCAGAGTCTGCTGGTGGCCCGGCATCACTGATTATTTTCACCATTCTCTCTTAACCCTTCACTGAAATCTGTTTTGTAGGTCAGAGGAAAGTACAACAGCCTGGTGGAGGTAGTCAGGCTCATGTAGTGAGTAAGAACAGCAGCTAAAGCTAAATTTAGCCCCGTTGAATAAGCACATGCTCCATCACCTGAATGTTGCTGTGTTAGAATGAAGAGGTTTGGAATCCTCCACAGTATTTTATCACACAGTACGGTGAAGTTATTCAGGAGCATGTTTACATAGTCAGATGCTGTGTTTTTGTCACATTGTGTTGACAGTCTCGTATTTTAGATTCTGACCAGTGCAACGATTGCCCTTTTTTTTTTGTTTATTAGTTGGCTGCCTGTTGGTCATCTTACTGGCATATTGGCTGCTCACACAGTTTCAAACCGTAAAGTGATGGAGACACTACTGCCATGACTCTGGAAGAAACTGTGCCCCCTGACTTTCACTGCACCACAATCTGTCCTCTCACCACTGACTCTCCTTGATCTCAGTGTGATTCAGCTTTCGCTCACCATATGGACAAACCTGTTTGTACCACAATAGTACCCGCGCTGTTGAAACCGACACGTGTTTGGGATATTCACACTTCAGGAAAGTCGGCAAAATGAGTTTTTTAAAGTCTTTGTATAATCAGCTTGCATTGGCCACAGTCTAGTAGCTAAAGCTGCATGTCGTGTTAACCCCCAGCAGTTGTACTTCTAATTATCTCTGATGTCAGTTAATGTGATCAGCCTCCTGGCCATGAAGCTGTAACAACAACCACTGAGATATAAACCTATTGGAGGGGACTTAAGGCAAAAACACAGAGGAGTAGTTTAGCTCTGTCAGTATTTCATGAATAGCTGCTGACTTTAAAACACCCAGATTGCAACCTGAGGAGTATCGATTGATCTTCATGTGGTGTTTGACTCACTTTAGGTTTTTGGTGGTTGTTGGCCAGTAAGCAGCATAATTCATTGTCTGTCAGTGTGAAAACAAGCTCATCAGGGACTGTCTCAAGCTTTAACATGATAGTTATTGTGTATACGATGCATAGTTTGTGCTTGTCTGTTTGAGCTCTGCTGTCAGCGCTGTAAAGTTAGTTAAAACACAGAGTAGCATCCTCCTCTGTTCAAGGCCAGGGCTCTGCAAATGCTGCAGTGAGCACCTGGTCTTGTGACATTGTGTCCTTGGCTGAGGAATTCACACACTTAACCCAGAACATCTCCCATTTTTAGACCTAAAACACAACTCAAGTGAGTGACAGCCAAACAGATGGCTGTACACTCACGTTTTTAACAGCAAGGACGACAGAGAAAAATACATGACAAACCACAAAAAGGTTAACAGCTTACTCTGCATCTATGACAAAGAAGCTGAATTGGTCATAATCCCACCCACACTGCTTCTCAGGAATGTCCTAATGATTCAGTATATGCACACAGTCCTGTGTAATCATGAGACCAGCCTTTAGATTGTGGCTGAGCTTGTAGCCTTTGACCTTTTTCTTGCCTGTCTGAAATGTGCACTCCATCAGAATGAACAGAAAAAGAAATTTGACAACTCAAGTACATTTCTGGTTTTGTGCTTCTTTTTTTCCCCCCTCTGCTGCTGACAGTGCAGCTTAAGGACACCTCTTGGGTTGTTGGTGAGCAGAATTTTTGCTCACTCGCAACAATCCCATCATTTTGCTGTTGGTCCAGAGATTTGGCATTTCTATCCTTCAGACTGCCACAGTGCTGTAGTAGAAGGAGGTGTGTTGTAGGAAACTGATGAAGGGCTTATGGAGCTGATGTTACAGGTTTTAGCACTTTGTCTTTGTGCAAGGATTAAGGTAGTGTATGCAGTGCAGAACTTTGGGATCATTGTCATGCTGCAGAATGAATTTAGTACTCATCCAACACTGCCCTGATGTCATTGCATGATGGATAAGAATCTTATAAAGTGCCTGAATTGTATGTGCAAGTCAAAAATGAGTTTTCAAAATGTCTATAAAACCTGAAATGGCAACGCCTGGTCCAGCCCGGTGCAAATGCGCTGCTCCGGTGAGCCTACTCAGCATGCAGTCCTGCAGTGAATATGATCAATTTCAGTCCTCAAGGGGGTGATATAAGCTAGTTAGAGCTAAGCAGAGTGCGTCCATGTCAGCAGTAGTAAACAAACATGACATCCGTGGAGGAATGCTGTGTTGCTGCACTCAGAGCACCGAAGAAAGGGAAAAACAAACAGTAGATAAAATGCTGAATTGCTCACAGAGGAAGGACATAGAGTTCCTGTCTGAATTTTGACAAATTTCATCTGGACCTTCGTCAATTTGGTTAGCATCATTATTTTCAGCAGAAGTGACCCCAAGCAATGACAGTTAACTTTATCTTGTTTCATATTATAGTGACCCTACCTGCAACACCCAGACTGCAGATGGTACATTAACATAATACTTCCTCAGGTGGCACGCAGCAGAAAGCATCTGAAATCCATTGTCCATGTTTGGGGTCTGAGATTGGTATTAAAGCTGCAGTAGGTAGAAATCTGGAAAGTGCATAAAAAACTGAATTTGGAAAATATACAGCCCTCTTCCTCTTCCCGTAATACAAGCACGCCTTTCAAACATGCAAACACAGTCGAGCTACATTTGTGGCTTCACCCAGGATTCAGACCTCAGTCTCCCATGTTAGAGTACTCTGTCTAACCCACCACATCCTCTGTTTACTGAGATCTCCCATCATAGGCTAGATTTTCAAAAACCTAAAGAACTGAGTCGAGAGGAGGTGCAAAAGTCGAGTTTCCTCTCGGGCTGCTTGAATTACAATATGCTGAAAGGTTCGCGTGACCGCCTTCGCCCTAAGTCGGCTGGGACAGGCTCCAGCCCCCCCGCGACCCGAGTGAGGATTGAGCGGTGTATAGATAATGGATGGATGGATGGTTAGCGTGACCTTTTTGCCCAATGATGCCAAAAAACAACAACAACAAAAAAAAAAACCACTGCCTACCTCAGCTTTAACATCACATCACAATAAGTTGCACTTCCTGTTTTTTTTCGATCAAAGCAGCAATGCATTTTCTGTAATAAAATGATGATGATAATGTTTTAAGTTTATAGGTTTTGCAATTCGCAAGTGGCCTTTGGAAACTGTAAATGTTCAGTTCACTGTTTCAGGAAGGGAAGAAGCATGCTTGTGATTTATTTCCCAAAACAAAATATTAATTTTCTGTGGCAAAATAATGTGCGATAAATATCATAATTTTTTTTCCAACATGACTCAGCTGTGTGGTGCGACTTTTCTCTGCCATCTCTGCTGTAAGAGAAAGTAATAGGAAGTGGGATGAGGCGGGGCGTTTGATTTAATGTTCCATCGATGCCAAATGTTGTTAACCGATCACTTAATTGTTGTGTAGGATATTACAGTATTGATACTTAATGAACACGAACAGAGGATTTTTTTCTCAGTGTACACATAGAACCTCATCACTGAGCATGCTCACAGACTTGTGCACAATCATGAGCTATTCTCCAGAGACCAAAACTTAGTTGTGGATTTGTACCAGAAGAAACCACACTGATTTATCGTAGCAAAAGATTAGAATTGCTATTTAATGTTTTTTTAATGACAACCTTTTCTTGTTTTCTTTTTTCCTTCCGAGGCATGAGCTAAATCATTTACAGATAAGACTTGTTCCTGGGATTAATTTGTTGATTTTAATCTTTTCGTTGGATTTGCTGAGGAAAAATAAAAGGTGTTGCACTGGGAAATTCAGGTGTTATGAAATTTTGTTTGTACATTCTGAACAGGCCCACCATATTTGCATGTGCGTAGTGCAGTGTACTCATTTCTCACACTTTTAGAAGCAAGACTGGTTTGTTCATCTCTCGACAGGATCAGTTTGGGAAACGGACAGATGGGAGATAGGCCCACTCATGCTGCCCCAAAGTCTGCCCCAGCTGCTTGGAGATATTACGCTTCGTGTGTGATGATTAATAGGTCCTCGGCAACACGTCACACTTAGTTTCAAACGGTTGCAGAAACTACTTGGGGACCGAAGAAGCAGCCGATGATAAAATGCATGTGCTGCGTTGCACCGACAAGTGCACGCAGTCAGAGTTAGCCCCATGGGTGACTGATGGTGCTTGCAACTGTGGTTCAGTATTTACTACTCTGCTGGGTCAAATGGGGAATCCTCACTGTGACCCAGATAAGCTGTTTGGATTAAGACTTGCTAAAGTGATTTATTATAGTTCCATGTTAGCAACATTGTTTTGGCTTTTACAGCTCTTGCTTAGTGTGGTGCTCCCTCTCTCTTCCAGTCCTTTAGGAAGCTAGTGCTATGAAATGTCCTCGTTCGTTTGTCCTGGCCAGTTGGACACCAGCTTAACTTGTGACCCTTTACTTGTACAGGGTGGAATGAAATGTTTCTCGTAGCCATTTATAGATGCTGTTCCACATCTTTCTTTAATGTTTCCTTTTCCTCAGTTACACTCTCCAAGAATGCAGAAGCATCCGAAAAACAATCTCACTTGTTTTAAATGTTAATATAAGTGCAGTTTTTTGCAACTATATTCTGTATATGCACCCTGTCTGGAACTGTTTCTTTTGACTGTTCTCTGCTCTCCTCAACTAACGTCCATACTGTCCTTGTCTTACAGGTGAACCACGCAAGTTTGACCCAAACTTCAGTGGGCCTGTCCAGAACAGGTACTCAACATCAACTCCTTTTACATGTCAAACAACTTTACAAACACATTTCACTCACAGAGAACGGTTTATAAGCTGATTTTTATCACCTGCACTGTGATGGAGTGAACGCAGAAATCTCAAACAACAATTCTTTTGTTAAAGGAAATATGTTTTGGAATTTGGCTGAACTGACCTCCCAAACATCTGACTCGTACATGCATATTGATTTTGCCCATTGTATAATCTTTTTGGCACCCACCCCTGTCCGGGTGGTGACAGATTGATTATTTGTCACGCTACATTAATAAAGATCGAGGTTTGAGCGCTGGCAGCTCTCTCCACTCCACCACACAGATCAATGGCCATAAGTCAAGCTGGTGGCTGCAGTTAACCCAATGACACACATGTTGCTAGCCAGATACAGTGAAGCGGATGTACTAGGAATGTCAGGAGAATCGATGATTCGGTACAAAGTAGACGCCAAAATTCTGAAAACAAGGAATGTGGTATTTTTTATGCTACCAAAAGTAGCACAGGTACTGTACATGCTGTAAATGCTGGACATACTGGACAATAGCAACATCATTAAACAGGTTAGACTTATCTAAGCAGCTCGAAGACATTCAGATCAGGATTCACAGTGAGGGAGTTTCTGTTGCTATGTTAACAACATGTTGTCAAAATGTTAACTTCCTGAAATTTTTACTCTTAGGCTCTTTTCAGACATGGGATCTGTAACATTGCTGCTAGCTTCATCGGTCTGTTAATGTAATAGCACTCCATCATTCAGACTTAAATGATTTTTTAATTATCGTTTCTCATGGCTTCATTTGGACAGACTCACTCACAACAGTGACAGAGACAGGAAGTGTACACTCAATATTTGTCTTTCTCACAATATTGGACGTACATCAAATGATGTATAATACATAATAATGCAATAATAAACAAATGACTAAATTTAAACTAATAGCAAGCTTGTCAAATTGTCCAAATAACTAACAACCTAGTTTATTTATGACTTCCCTAATCACTAAAAAGTTCTGTCCCTGTGTGATGGTAGTCAAACTACTGTATGACTTTAGAAACAGGAAAATAAACATGTTCTGACAGCTGGGATGGAGCTCAGGACTCAACCTCAGTAATAAATGAAGTTATCAGTGCTGTTGTCCAGTTGTTTCAGGTGGGAAAATATGCGCAACTCCTGATGCTAAACTCAGACGAAAGCCTCGTACAAACAGCTGAAAGCAACAAACTGTACTTCTGTTCCTGTTATATTTAGTTTTTAAAAAAGAAAACACAGTCATTAGTAGTGGATCTCATGAATCTGAGCTGTGTAGTTTAATCACAGTAAAGTTTTATTGTTATTGACGTTTCATTTTGTATCCTCAAAGATATTAAATTGTAGTGCAAAGTGAGTGAGACAGACGTTTTGTGATTTTTGGCATGCTAACTCATGATTTTTTTTTGGCCAATATTTGGTGCTGAAATGTGATGAAGGCCTTCCCCAATTCACTTCACACAGCTCCAAGTGCTGTCGCGCCCATCTACTATTGTGACTCCATGCCGTTCAGACAGCTGCGTTCAAAGTGAGATGTCATCGCAACTTTCATAGAAAAGTGTTCAGGGTTGTCATTTCAAAATTAAACTGAGACGTTCTGTTGTTGTTAGACTAACGGAAAAGAGTGGACGTCTACAAGTGGCTTTATGTGATTGTGACAGCTGCATATACTGTAAAAACGCTCTACACATGATGTTCATAAAGGCTGATGTTAACTTGTTTGTGCGAGCATACCAGTAGTTCATAATTTGGGCTGGATTATGCCCACAACATTAGCAGCAACCCTTTATTACCATTTAGACTGCTAAGATATAATCAATTACCGTAATTTCTGGACTATTGAGGCACCTGAATATAAGCCACACCCAGTAACTTTAAAAAGAAAACTAGTTTGTACATGTACAGGCTACACTTGTCTATAAGCTGCAGGTGTCCACGTTGTAACATGAGATATTTACACACAAAGATTTTAAACTTTTAATTAAATACGTACTGGAAACAAACACAAATACGTACCATAGATGCTTTTTTCCGAACAGTGCCTGCAACACGGCTGGTTAAGAAAATAAAAAATACAGAAGCCTGCCAGGAAAAGTCATTGATCGCTATCTTCATCTAAAGTCGTCTTTTTCAGTGTCGGAGTTGAACAGCCTCAGAATTCCTTTGTCACACACTTCCTCAGTCTCTCTTTCGTTGTCGCTCTCAACGTCACTTTCATCTCGAGGCAAATTCGTAAATTAGCTGCATCATTGTTTAAACTGCAGTGTTCAAAGTGTGTGAAAAAAATAGCGGCTTATGGTCCGGAATTTACGGTAAATAAGAATTTTTAATGAAATGTTCAAGTACATTTATTTGAATTTTCTTCCTTTTTTGGGTATCGAATTTGTTATTGAAATTTGTGGCAATTCAGTGGTATTAATACGAACGACCACATTTCTGCTATTGTGACACGTCTGGTCTGCACAGTACTGTGGCTATAGGGGAGGCAGATTGAAATATCTGGTGTTCCGCGACCAGCAGCGACAGTAACTCATCTCCTGATGAGCTGCAGTTCGCTTTCTGCCTCGTGAGGGCTGTAACTCTACACATGCTAAAGCTCATTGTTGGTTGCATTGATAGAATTTGAAATGTGCTGAATGGCGTTTGGGGAAAACATCTAATTGCAAATTTTCTGTCACATATTGTGATCGCATTTTGATTTGCAACAGATTGTTTTAAAGGCGGGGCTCAGTTTATTATTCACTGTTTAATGGATGTAACTGCTCTGTCTTCTAACGCAAGGATGATGCATTTATTACATTTTTTAGGTGGCATATAACAATCAAACATTGCACACTGATCAGATCAGAAGGCTGTGACTGTGTTAAGTTAAATACAGTGATGCTAATAATACTTAAACAATGCCAGCAAGGAAATAAAACTTTTCTGTGAACTATCTCTGACTGTGAAACCGATTAGTCACTCATGTATAGCTCAGGAGCAGCATTCAAGTACTACACATAATGCCATCAAGTTAAATAAGCTAGTGATAATAAGAAATAAACCTTGGGCTAGGCTTATGGCATGGAGTATATTCTGAATTGGAATTTTTGCAATTTGGTAAAAGCATTATTTCAAACCTCATTTTGCTTTGAGATTAATTAATCATTCATTGAAACTAGTGTTTAAATAAGTATGATTCGCTGAAAACCCATCGCAATGCTTTGAAAAGAATTGAAAATGCAAAATGTCTACAATGATGTGATGTGCAGATGTGATCATTTGCATTTAAGCATACAGAATTCTAAACTTGAGGCTTGCCTTCAGAATATGAATAAAGGAGACTTTTCAAATGAATTTTCCCTTTTATTACTACCTGATTTCATAGCACAATGGAGAGCAGACTTTAGCAATAAAGCCAAACCTCTTGAGGGTGTCACCATAGGCTTTTCTTGATGATTTAGTCATTTGCTGAGGTAATGTAGGCTCTAATCTCTTTTATGTTCAATGTCAGTTTGGCAGGCTGCTGTGAAGGCATGTTTCAGTCCTCCTGTGTGTCTTTATCCCGCCCTCTCCAGCCCATTTCGCTGCTACAGCTGGGTGAAGGCACCAAGGATACTTTGATGTTTCTGTGGCCCAGAGGCTTTTTCTTAATGAGAACGGGGAGACAACCAGCGCTGTGGTCGTCTTGTTTTCATGCGAGCTCGAAGCCTAAATGAAGAAGCCGTGTCTGGTTATTGAGCAGTCCTCAACAGGCCGCGCAGAGGAGCGCGTGGCGTGGTGTTAATTTTGCTCGACGGCGGCTGTAAACTGACAAAGATGCCATCAGCGTCCAAAACATACACAACAAACAACGCTAATGCGATGTAATCATTCCTTTTTATTGCGTTTCCTCAGAGTGTGCTTCTGTGTAAATATGCACTTAAAGCATAAATCTCCCTCCTAGCATGTGTGACAGCTCACCTAAAGGAGCCTTGTGTTTGTCAGGAAAACTGCTCACTTGAACAATTGTCCCTCATGGCTCTCATGACCGTGTGAAATATTCCTTTTGTGTGCAAATCTGGCTCCCTTTCCTGTAAATGTCTGTTACAAAGCAGGGACAGTCTGGCAGATTCACACCACAATGGCACCCACGCTATTCTGTGGCACTTGTGCCATCTGTGTCACCTTGGCTCCCGCAGAATATCAGCGCTGCAAATATAACACTGACACAAAAGTTTTCCATTGCACTGACAAAGCTTCCAGTACCGATTTTTATTTTTTATTTTTTTCAAAGCAGCACTGCCTGCCAACACAGTACACAACCAGGGCAATGCTTGGTCCCTGAGTAAGTATGTGTAAGTGACATCTAAAGAGAACTGAAGTTTGGGAGTGAGGCCAAGCTGGAATCCAAATGGATTTTGTTTAACTGTTTCCCTGAGATAAGACAATGAAGGAGAATTGTTTTCACTCTCCTCACCTTGTCAACTTCCTCTCAGCGCTGACCTTTGCATGCTTCAAAGGTGACTTTGTTTTAGCGCTGTGCTGCTGTGTTTGCACTTTGTCTCTTAAAAAAAAAAAGAAAAAAAGAAAAAGCATGCGGCCGCGTCTATACGAGGGAGTTGGAAGGCACAGCAGAATGTAACAGTCACATTAAAGCAGAGGAGAGGCAGCTTCATCTTAAGACTCCCAGCTCTCATATCTTCCCCTCTGATCACCTCGGATGTGTGGCTGAGTGATAGCTAACTTATTTACCAGCTGAAGGATGAAAAGGAATTCAGAGATAAGGAATGCAACAATCACCATAGCAACCCAGACAGCTCTTTTTGAATGAAATGAAATGATACTCCCTTGTCTCCCTTTGTTAATAACACGTGCAATCTCACCAACAGCTTTGCGGCTAGTGTAGCGGGTTGTCTTTATCCACATCGTATCCACTGTCAGTAGAAAACCGTGGCTGTCTTCACTTAGCAAAGCTGTGCCCATTTTAGCTGCCGTTTTTTTTTTTCCTCCGTTATCTTCAAGAAATAATTGCTGCGCCTCCAGAAAAACGGTTTACACCTTGATATGTGTCACAAATCCCCCAGGCCTATTTCACATGGCGACTCCTTATTTACTTCTTCATGTCATTCCTGAGTTTCTTCTTTTGTTTTATGTTAGCTGTAGTGAGGGATCCATCTTTTATCGTGTCTTAGTGTGAACATTTTGCATTAGTTTGACCAATGGAGAGTATTTTCAGTCAAAATATGAGTAGCTGACTTCTGAGTAGCCTTTATCTATTCACTCACATATCTGTTCGCTTACACGTGTAAATCAGAAACCTCTGTTTTAGGAACAAGAAAGGATGATAAGCAAGCACATGCAACGATGTCAACTGAGAGCTGGCATTGTTCAGTGGACTGAATGAATTCTCTGTTACAACAGCTACGCAAACCCCAGTGAGACCAGTCCTCACCTGTACTTCCTCTGCTGGGAGGATCAATGTTTACAGGTTCAGGGTACCTTTATTTCTACGTCATTTTGTCTTATGAATCCCAAATGCAGACGAATAAAAGTGAATGACGGTTGTTTTTTTGAATTTCTTACAGAAATTTGTACAGCATTGTCCGACTGCTCTTTATGTCAAAGTAACAGTGGTTGACATCATCAGTTAATTATCCAGTTGCTTTCTCTGTTAATTATCTTGTATAGAAAACGCCAGAAAATAGCGACAAATGTCCATTAAGCTTCTGAACCCCAAAATTCGCAAGCAGGTTTGACAGGCATGGTATCTTTTTTTTTTTAAACAATCTGAAAAATGACGCCGTTTATTGCTCGTAATCTGTAAAAACAGAAAGAATCGTCAGATTTTCGACTTTCACCCTTTGAACTTCTCGTCTGTGACTTGCTGTTTAGTCGGGAAATGACCAAAATCTTTTGCTATTTCATCAAAATTATTTTATTCGACATGTCTGATTTTAAAATTCATGAATAAAAAAATGTTTGCTCTAACTAGATCAGGGGTGTCCAATCCTGGTCCTCGAGGGCCGCAATCCTGCATGTTTTACATGTTTCTCTCTTCCAACACACCTGATTCAAATGATCAGCTCATCATCAAGCTCTGCAGAAGCCTGATAACGATCCTGATCATTTGAATCAGGTGTGTTGGAAGAGGGCAACATCTAAAACTTGCAGGATTGCGGCCCTCGAGGACCAGGATTGGACACCCCTGAACTAGATGCTTTAAAAACTAAAAAAAAAACTCATCCGAGAAGTCCTGAGTGACTCATGACAAACTCCTTGGGGTTCAGAGGATTCATATTTTCTAGATGGCTCTTTTTATTTACACTCCAGAATCCATGTTGTTCTTTATGAGAAACAAGAATGTATGAAGTTGGAACCAACACATTTTCTGCCCGTTTTTTTTTTCTCCTTCTTCTGTAGATAAACAAATCTTTTAATTGGTTAATTACTGCTGCTCTGGTTTCAGTCTTTCATCATCGAGCGTCTTCAAGTGGAGATTGTGGTTCAAGTTGAGATGGTTGCTTGAAAAGATGGTCCATGGGTCAGCTATCATAAGCTCCAAATGTGCCGGCCACGTTATGAGCCTCAAAATCACATTTTGAATTTGCAAGTGTCTTCAGTCTTAGTGTAATTCAGATAAAAGAGGCGATAATGGAGCCATCCTATTCCGAAATGAGAAACAAGGAGTATTAGCAGCCCTGCTGGGACAGAAACGATTTCCACTCGCCCGTATTGCTAAGTTCAGCAAACCAATCTACCAGAGCAGCCTGTTAACATAGATTGCAAGCTTTACTGCAGTTATTAATGCAGGACCATAAAAATTATCTCTTAATTGCAGCCGCACTTGCAAACAGTCCAGGATAATTTGCAGCGCAAGCTTAAATTACACAGCTGACCCTAAATCTCAGGAGCTAAACTGAGCATGCAGCCTAAGTAGTGATGTTTGTTTCCGAGCAAAAAAAATACATTCAGCGCACTTGTTTACGTCCTCATGTGAATGCATTAGTGTCTATTTAAATCACTGTTTGTATGGGTTCCTCAGCAGCTGATGTGATGTGTGTGCATCCCTTTTCTAGTCCGTCTTCAGTGTTTGCTGGGTAATTGTGAAGCGGTATTTGGAGGCTGAGGAGCAGAGTTGTCTGAATGCAGCCATGTAACCATGCAGCATACAAAACAAGGACAGTCCACTGTTCAGAGAACTACACGGAGGAAAAGCTGTCACATCTCTGACCTTCAGCCTCCTTTTGACCTTGTTTTTGAAAGCTGGGGGAGATGAGTGCCTCAAGTCAATTTTGCTAGCATATGCTGCTAGGAGGAGGCTACATACGCCCCCTGTACGGTACTACTGGACACGGTGGAGTCACGGCTACAGTCTGAATAGTTTTGAAAAGGATGACCAGCTTCTCTCAGAGCAGAGAAGAGGGGAAGGAAGCTTGTTATGGGAAGACACTGAGACCGTGAATAGACTCAAAAAGAAAAGACTCAGAGATGCTGTTTTAAACCAGCAGACTAAGGCTTCTGTGGAGTGAGAGGGGGGATCTTCAAATAGCTGTCTCTGTGCCTGTGGGACACTTAACTCTAGGGGGGACTCAGAGTCTCATCAAGAAGTCAGTGGAGCTCTACTGCAGTTTCTTTGAAAACATACAGATGACACTTTGTCATGCCCGGAAGCAAGAACCGCATCTCGGTATAGAGCTGAAACTCATTTTCCATACAGCAGCGATATCGTGATTACCAACAACGACATGCTTAAATACACAATGCGCATTTATTTCTCCTTGAGCTGAAGCAAATCCCCAGTTCTCCTCAGGGATGCATGATTAATGTATTTGCTAGTGTTGCTAATTTTGCACCCACCAGCTAACCATTCATAAATAAATGTATTCCTCTGTTGTAATCTTATATGTCACACTTATTCTCATGTGTTTTTTTTTTTATTATTATTTCTCTTCAGGAGCTGCACTGATGTGGTTTGCTGCGTTATCTTTGTCATTGTCATCCTTGGCTACATCGCTCTGGGTACCGTGGGTGAGTTTCACACGTTGCACCACTGATTACATCACACAAACTTTCATAACAACACATGTGCGGCACTGGTGATAGGTGCTGCTGCTGCTGCTGCTGCTGTGTTCTGGAAAAGTGAAATTGCTCACTTTATCCTGATTCTTCCAGGCTTGTACACAAGCAAAAAAAAAAAATCTCCAGCTGATGTTGTGAAAAGAAAGGTGAACGCAAAGCGCACGCTCTGCTTGCACGGGTTTTGTCTGACAGTAATTTGACAAAATCTTAATTTACCAAAACACAAAACGTCTCCGCAGGACACACCAGAGTAAAACAAGCTGCTTTTTGTTGTTGTTTGTTGTACTTGTTCGTAATTTTCTTGGTGGGTTATCCAACAAAATGTCTGATTGTGAGAAGTGTGGGGGAGTTGAGAAACGCTAGCTCCAGCAGAGAATGGGCTTTTCTTTTAATAAGTAGGACTTGAGCTGTAACTTGCAGCACACTCTGGTGAGTAAATCTGTTTTGTGTCCCAGTCAGGTTTTTGACTAGGTGACTAATGACTCCCCTGGCTCAAACTTCTTGTAGCTGTTTCGTTTAGTGTGACAGAGAATCCACTTTGTCTGCAACCAAGGCTATGCAGTAAACCTCCCCACCAGCTATCGTTTTCTTTTTCTCTACTTTTTTTTTTTTTGTCTTTCTCCCTTCATCCATTTGTTTCCTTTTTCCATTTCACTTTTTTTATCCTCTTCCCCTCCTCTGTATTCCTTCTCATGCAAATATATATACTGTACCCTTTTCTCCTTGTTTCACACAGATGTATGATATACATCACAAAGTCGGGGGGAAATGAAGTCCCAGCGCTGTCAGTAAAGAGCCGTCTCTTGCCAGCTTGTTGTCAGTGGAGTCACGTCTCAATCTGGGCATGGGAAGGACTTACTGTTTCCCAATTATTTAAAAAGAGCAGGAGCCATGACAATGGATGTGACTTCAAATAGACACTGACATGTCTGCAATCAGCTGAAAAATGTAGTGTTTTGTTTTTTTTTTTTCATAAATTTTCGTCATCCTTACTTGTAGATAGTTTTTATTGTGCCGCTCACGTTTAGCACGATGCTTTCTTGACCGGCAAGGTGAAAAGGCCTTAACACTGTATTGTTAAGGTTGGACGAGTTAATGAAGAAAAAAAATAGCTTAGTGTTGTGATACTGCTCTTATCTAGAGAAACGGGAGCAAACAAATTAAACTGGATAGATTTGGTTTGTTTGTGTTTTTGTTGGAATTTCTTTTCAATTAATATGCATTCCGGCAATCCTCCAAATAAATCGCTGTTATATTGGCTTGTTAATTGTGTTAGTTTCCTTAGTTAGTACATACCCAGCCACACATTGCCTTGACTTTATCTTTATCATTGTATATATATGTACACACACACATACACATAACTTTCTTCGATCAAGCTGTACGTTGATAATGCTGCAATGCTTGTCCTTACGTAGCAGAGCATTGTCCCTGTTGCATTAAAGAAATTAGAATTAGATTTACACAAACCTGAGGCTGACAGGAATCATCAAATGTGTCAATAAGGACCACAAAGAGTCTGCAAAGGCTTATAATGAGTTGACCTCATGTGCTACAGAAGGAAAAAGAATTGTGAGACGTGAGCCTACATGTGTCTACTAAGGCTACACAAGCTAAAGTTTGTGCAGTTTGAAAGCTGTTGTATGTTTTTCAGCCTGGATTCATGGTGACCCCAGGAAGGTCGTCTATCCAACCGACAGCCACGGCCAGTTCTGCGGCCAGCAGGACACCCCCAATGCGTAAGTACGAAAAACCCTGCTCCTGAAGTTGTTATACAGCCAAATAGTCATGTTGTCCAATTTGTCCGTCAGCTTTCCATTGTTATCTTTACACTCACAATCAACTGACCACAAAGCAGTACGACGAGACGATTTTGTGATGAATTCTGGCGAGTTTTACTGCGCAGTACACTCTGCGTGTTAAATGCTCTCTGATAAAACACTGCATAGTAATGGGCTTTTGGATCTGTCTAATCTGTCTTCCCTCTTTGTCCTCATCTTTTGTCTCCACAGAAACAAAGCCATATTATTCTACTTCAACATGTTGAAATGTGCCAATCCTGCAGTTTTAATTAACCTCCAGTGCCCTACAACCCAGGTGAGAGACTGAGCGAGGCGCCCTTCTCGCGGCGCATTATGCAGCGCTTTATGTTGCTCTCCAACTTTCCCGCCACGCATGATTATGCAAGATTGATGGGCTTTCTCATTAAGAGGATGTGTTGCTTTCTGCAGCTCTGTGTCTCCAAGTGCCCTGACAGATTTGCCACTCTCCTGGATGCAAGGAATACCAAAAATTGGGAATATTACAAGCAATTCTGCAAGCCGGGCTTTGAGATTGGCAGTAAGGTGAGAGACAATTAATGGTCTGTTGTGCTGTTTGGTTTTGTTTTTTTGTTTTTTTTTTGCAAACTAGAAAAATATGGATGGAGAGCTGAATCGCTGTTCCTTGTTCCTCAGGGCGTGCGTTTTTAGAAACACTTTTTGACCAAATGTAATTCTCCACAGAAATCATTTCACCAGTTCTGTACAGTCATTACAACAAAGAGCTTGTTTGAATGGGCTTCAAGAGAGAGGCGGAAGTGAGCTAGCAGCCGCTCATGCACATCACAGCTCTGTTCTGTGGACTGGCAGCGGTTCAATGGTGATGACGTTGGCATGATGGCGTGTAAGAATCAAAGTGAGGTGTTGTGTGGGAGCACCTTACAGCTCTGTCACAGCTTTTGGACTGAATCATAGTTTTTTTTTTTTCCCTTCCCACTCCATCTCAAGTATGGGAGTGTTGCTTCAAACAGGATTCAGCCAAAGTCCGTCACATCTGGCGTGTTGGTCTGAGGATTAGCGATGATAATACAAATACCAAAGCTATAATCTGCGCAAGTGATATAGTTATTTTCCTAAAATAGGAGCTACTTTAATATTGTACAGCCTCATAAAATACAGAAGTTTAGTTATTTGATTTCGCTGTCTGTTAAATGTAAATTGATGGTAGCTTTATTGGAGACATCTAAAATTAAGCATCATGTTTGATATATTAAAACTGACAGGAGCATGAATTATAGTTGGTTTTAAAATGCAGAGAAGCACACAAGGCTTTCCGAAAATTCCCAGCACACACACGACAGATTCAGACAAAACAAAAGATCACTTAACTTAATGGAAAAGGCGTTCCGTTCTGTCTCTATGATAAAGACTGCGATGAGTGAATGGTCACTGATTAATCACTCGTATTCAATAGTTTCAATCATTGTCCCCTTTGTTTCCCTCTCAGTCAACTGGAGAAGTCATACGAGATGAAGACTGCCCATCTATGATTGTGCCAAGCAGACCTTGTAAGTGCATCCGAAACACAGCAACGCACAATAGCTCGTTATTTGTTTGCCGAGCCGCTTAATTCAACCGAAAATGTTCACAAATGTGTTTCAGTCCTTCAGCGGTGCTTCCCCGATTTCATTAGAAGAGATGGAATTCTAACTGTAGCCAATCAGACCATCTTCAAAGACGGCGACAATAACAAGAGGAGCGTCAACGACCTCAAAGATGCTGCCATGTAAGGACCCGCTTCTTTGCAACCTTTGAATCGTTGCCCCTAAATGTTGAATCGGTGAAGTTATAGCCGTAGAAAAGTCGTTACATTGGGAATTGGCATGCTCCTACGCACAATAATAAGCCCTCTAGAGTAAAGTGTTTTGAAACTGTTATGCTGTCAATAGGGATGCCAACTCTGCACCCAGAGAGCTCTGGACAAATATTACAGGGTAGGACAAAGTGGGGCACGTCTGACGCCCAGGAATGTGTCCAGTCACATTCAAAGTCATGTGCATGTTTATCGCATGAAAATGTAGCTTACCTTCAAGTTCTAGGCTAGAACTTCAGGGGTATCTAAAAGCTTATGACAGCTGCTTTGTTATATCCACATTATCAGCATGTTAACGGGCTGCAGTAGCGGAGAAATCATGTATTTGAAGCAGCTGATACGACACACATACATGATTCTGTGTTTGCTGTTCTGAAATGTTGTGAGCAGTACCTGGAAGTATAACGTCATTTTAATGCTTTTCTCTTTGTAGCCAAGTATCTGCCATGCAAGAAAGAGCGGAAAGGTCTCCAAAAAAATGATTTATTTGGGCTTTTTAACTTTGCCTCTGCTGTGGCCAGTAGCTTCATGTAGACTAACCCTCCCACCTGTACCTGTTCATCGAGAAGAATCCATTCCTTCACCTGCAACAGTGGACAGGAATTAGGAGAATTAATGCTATTGTTTGTGGCTTATCTACCTCAAAACATCAACTCAACGACTGTTTTGTGAGTCCCAGTACAGTCTGTGTGACATACAATAGAACGTAGAGAGTGATGTGGTGCCCCCTGGTGGTCATTAGGTTTGCTCCCTCCATGTAGACGCTGGATGCGATCCAAACTCCTTTGTATTGACAGTGACCTTTATGGAGCTGGATTAGACCTCATTACGCTGCTTGCAGAGCAGCTTTCAGTGTTCTGTTTGTCCCGTAGCAAAGTTGTCCTCTATACCTCCTCAGTTGGGACTGCAGAGATTTATCTGAGTCAGAGGGCAGTAAAACTTTGCAGTAGTCATGTTCTGACTTTGTTGCCAGTCTTGCGGTTTGATTAGAGCTTCCTCTACTGTTAAAGCAAATGAAGCTTTTTACTGAGCTTTTACCAAAATGAGCTCAACTGTCCTGTGTCATGAATCGGGACTCAAACATTTAGTTTATCTAGACTATGACTGTCTCCCTGATGTTGTCACTGATTATCACAAACAGACACACATGGGTTCTTGATGTAACACATCCATTACAATGTGCTACGCCACTAGTTGCTCCTCTGTAGCACATTCAGTAACACGCTGCTATACCATTTACTGCCATACTGTCGGACCTACTGCATAATAGCGCTTCAGTAACTCTTAATTCTGTTTTGTGGCTCATTGATATGACGCTTACGATTAATTTCCAGACCCTCAGATGCTGATAATTAGCTTGTAGAGCCGGGATTATCAAAAGCACTTTGAAACCGTATTCATCTTTGTTTCACAGCGAGAGCAGTAAAGATGAATCGAGTGTCAAAATGTTTCTGAGAAGCCCAAGTTAGCTTAGACAGGCAGTGGTATAAACCTGCCACAGTCCCTCTCTGTGGTATTAAATCCCTTTTTGTCACTATTTTTCCTTCCCACTTTTCCCCACTTCACCTTGTTGCTCCATCACAGAGGTATTGCCAGTCTGCTAAATGCCAAAGAAGTTGGCATGAAGATCTTTGAGGATTATGCAAATTCCTGGATCTGGATCCTCATGTAAGAAAAGCTTTCTGCAATTTTCATATTTCATTTATTATTCTTATTATGAATGTTGTGCTCCTCTGTGGGAAGAGAAGATCCGTCAGTGAAATTCATGATGAAATACTGTTTTAATTTTAATGTCCAATAACTCCTGTTTTCATGCGTTCGTATTTTGTAATTTCTTCTCTGAAAATAACATATTTGGAAACATTTGATCTTCTTTAAAACTGTCCCTGCAGATAAAGTAGAATACTTGAACAACACCACAAATAAAATGAGCTTTTCACATCATTCATCCAACAAAAACATTAATAATTGTGTTCTTCTGTGGAACAAGTTTGTTTCCTCAGACACTAATATTGATAGATTGGTGGATGTTTTGCGTAATTGTCTGCCAACCGTCTAACATTTTTGACCAGTCTTCCATGCAAAGTCTTTCTTTCTTGCCGTACTGTTCGTTAAAATCCCCCCACAACATTTTAATGAGATGTCAAGTCTGGGCCTTCTTTTTGTTTTTTGTTTTTTTTTCTTGACTAAACCATCCCATAACCCTTCTTTTGAGCCGTTCCTTGGTGGATTTGCTGGTGTGCTCAGGATCATTATCCCATTGAAAGGTTCACTTGTGGTTCAATTTAAACTTTCAGACAGATGGCCTCATGTTATCTTCAAGCAGTTGTTGATATGATGCATAATTAATGCCTGAATCAATGTCTGCAAGCTGCTCAGTCTCTGAAGCTGTGAAAAATCCCCAAACCAGAAGAGTTTCCTCGCACACACATCCCATGCAAGGTTCAATTTGTGCATTGTCTTTCTATCAACACAAATTGCAAGAGTTACCGTCAGATCCCGTGAGGAAATTTAGGCTTTCTCGAAGACTTTGTTTTTGCATCAAGCAGGCTGTTCTTGGACTGAACTTGCTGGAGCGGCCAGTCATGGATAAATCCCTTCTAGACTCACAGGCATCTACAATCTTTTTTTCAAGGCTTTACAAGGCTCTCTAGACGATGCAACACACTTTAATAGCAAAGAGAACGCCAGACACTAGATGACAAAGGTTAACAGTGTGATAAATGGATTTATTTTTTTCCATGTAACACTGTTTTTGTATTCCGCCTTTATCTGTAGGCAATGTTTCAGAAAGGATAAAGTGTTTCTTTGTCCAAATATGTCTGTAACGACAATTTCAGCAAACCCCTTTTAGTCTGCTGCTTGACCGCTACTGATGGCTGGGTTGGTTTTAGTCTTGACACATGCAGATGAATGATGAAGTGGATTCAGTCGGTCCCACTGACCATTTATTGCATTTCTTGTTCTTCGAATTACAAGTCAAAAATAAAATAAAAACGTGTTAAATCAGAAGTCTTGAAGAAAGCCTGGCTTCTTCGTGCAGCCACATGGTCAGAAAACTGTTCACCTTCCTCAGCCACACCTGATGCTGTAGCAGCTCGTTCTTAAGCCTTCTCCAGTGGGCTCCACCTCCAGCTTCCTCAGTCAGGTGGAGTTAGACTCTCCGGCCTCCTCTCGGTGGAGTTAAACACAGTCATGACAACTCATTCCCCCACAGGCACACATGCACCTGTATTCTCTCCCACTCACATCCACACACCAACAACAAGAAATAACATCAACGTAGCTCAATTTAGCTCCGACAATGTCAAACCAACCAAACAGTTTCCAAAGAATGTGCTGTCCTTCACACGACTCCATGTGTTTGTGTTGTTCCAGTGGTCTGGTGATCACCATGGTGGTCAGTTTGGTCTTCATCATGCTCCTGCGCTTCACTGCCGGTGTCCTACTGTGGCTTATTATCTTTGGTGTCATCACTGCGGTCGGCTACGGTGAGTGCGCGTAGACCGTTGCCCACAATGCCGCTGACTGCCGCATACCCAGAGCACATGTTGGAGATGCGACTTCCTCACCAGTCTAGCAGTAAACGGTTCTTTTGTCATAATAAAACTCCACTAGATTTTATCTCGGTTCTGTCATCTTCTCTCTCTCAGGTATCTGGCACTGCTACTGGGAGTACAGCTCTCTGAGCGGGAAGCCAGGCTCTAATGTCACCATCACTGACATTGGCTTCCACACAGACTTCAGCATTTACCTTCAGCGCAGCCAGACGTGGCTCATCTTCAGTACGTTGTCAATCACTACCGAGCTTTTATTTTTCCTTTTTAAAATGTGAGCTACACGTTGCGTAATCTGTGTCAGGGGCTTGTTTCTAGTTGTTCTACGAGGAGATGAATCCCTCTATACTGTCACTATAGTCCCATGTTTGTCGGAGTGAGTTAAATTAATATGTATGTTGACTTGGATGAAACTTTTTAAATCCGTAAGTAACATGTTGAAACGTATCTGTTATATACCCACTGATTCCTTTACAGTGATCTCCCTTTCTGTGATTGAGGCCGTCATCGTCATTATGCTGATATTTCTGAGGTCGAGGCTGCGCATCGCTATCGCTTTACTGAAGGAGGGAAGCAAGTAAGTAGAGAAATGAACAAAGGCTCTGTTAATTAAACCGTGTGTTTCACTCTGTTTTCATATATACAATGTTTGATCTTGTGTCCAGGGCCATCAGCTACATCATGTCCACTCTGTTCTACCCTGTCATCACCTTTTTCCTCCTGGCCATCTGCATTGCTTACTGGGCGGTCACAGCAGTGTATCCTTTTAACTGCTGAGGCACCGAAGAAGCGTTTCATCCAGAGAAGCGGAGGAGCTCTGCTGCTTTGATGCAATCTGTGGTAGTTTTACTGTCGAAACATTGCATCAGATTCATTAGGATAAGATCAAGACAAGTAAACAGATCATGAAGCACTACTGCAGTAGATGTAGCTGGAGAATGTTTTATGAGTAAATACCGTGTGGTTACAGTATTAAAACAAGGCCGGCTTGCTTTTATCTTAAGTCAGGGATTCCTGTGTGTATAAAGTTTCTGTTTGTGTTGCACTTAACTAATCTCCACTTAGCTTCTTAGCATCATCTGGCAATGCAGTCTACAAGGTCACACCTGCCGACGATAAATGCATGTATGCAAACCTCACGTGCAATCCTCAGGTTGGTCCCACACGCTTTACACAACAGAATGCTTTTACTGAAGAAATACTTTGTTTAATGTGTTTAGTTTTCAGAAAAGTGCTGGTCCCATTGATTCTTTGTTTTTGTAACTGTGTGATATTTCTCTGCCACATTCTTTCATCACACTCGACTGTGATCAATCAAATTGAGTTTAATAGCTTCTTTTCTGCCTAAAAGTAAAATGTAATATTATAAATCGATCAGATTTTGCATTGTAAATGGAGTTAAATTAGTAGCTAACAGCTACAAACATTTATTTGACAGATGCTATTTATCAATCAGGCCGCCCTCCCTCGCCATCTCAAAGGATTTATGTGCCGTGTGGTCACTCAGCGTTTAATTAATAAAGGATTACCTTAAAGCCATATGTTTTAAAATGATTCATTTAAATGCAAAATGGAGGCAGAGTGGTGGAAAAGACAAGAAGAGAAAGTGACACCAGTTTTTTTTCTGTGATTGAGTTGTTTAATTAGATTGTTAATAACATTACTACCACGTAATATATTTTATTTGGCTATGTTGTGAATAAGACCTCTTTTGCAATGCACTTCCAACTTTAAATGAGCAGATCACAATCATATCTGTATTTACTGCTTTGTTTCAGACCTTCAACCAGTCCAATGTTACCAAAGTGTGCCCCGGGTCGCAGTGCATGTTCGCCTTCTACGGTGGGGAGAGTATGTACCACCGCTACATCTTAGTCCTCCATCTGTGCAACCTGTTTGCGTTCCTCTGGCTGGTGAACTTCACCATCGCCCTGGGTCAGTGCACTCTGGCCGGGGCCTTCGCCTCCTATTACTGGGCCCTGAAGAAGCCAGACGACATCCCTGCCTGCCCGCTGTACTCCTCATTCAGCCGAGCCATACGGTGGGTAGCTGCAAGGACAAGCATTTTATTATATTTACTATGTGTAGAGGTTACTGTTTTGTTTTTATTTGTTGCTAATTTTAATATTGGGAAGTTCAGTATTTTTAGTTAAGATGTCCAGTGTTGCACTAGTGGTTCTTGTAGCTTCTTTCATGAGTCATAATAAGGGATTTGCCAAAACTAGCAGTTAAAGCTTCTAAGAAACTTTAGTTTGGTTCCAGTATTTTTTTAAAAAACAAGCAGAATTGAACACAGCGTCGAGGCAAATGTTCACGCCATATTCCATTTTCTTGTGTCCCAGATACCACACAGGTTCCCTGGCCTTCGGTTCTCTAATCCTTGCTGTGGTGCAGATGGTCCGAATTGTTCTTGAATACTTGGATCACAAACTGAAAGGCAAGCTGCAACCCTTTTAAAGGCACTAATATTCCCACTTTCACTAAACTTTTAATCATGAATTAAACTGTTGATGAATGATACTTTCCCAGGTTCTCAAAATGCCTGCGCTCGATTCTTGCTTTGCTGCCTCAAATGCTGCTTCTGGTGCCTGGAACGTTTCATCAAGTTTATAAACAGAAATGCATACATTATGGTGAGTCATTTCCAATCACGCCGTTGACTCATTCGTTGCATGCATGTTTACTGTTTTGCCAATAAGTGGCCATAACTCAATGCTTTAACTAAGAACGATTGACTTTGCTGCCACCAACAGATAGCAATATATGGGAAGAACTTCTGCACCTCTTCCAAGGACGCTTTCTTTCTCTTGATGAGGAATGTTGTTCGGTAAGACGCTTGTTAACTGTGTTATAGATTAACAGCCTCAGCAGAGCGCAGATGCTGAGACATCCACTGACAAGGCTTCTTAGCACATTCTGCAGTGAACTGATAGTCTTCTACAGTAAAATTTGGCTTTTTTTTTGGATAAAATGTCAGAATAACTCCGATTTTGTGGATAAAAATGTGGATTTCCATGTTTCAAAATTACAGTTGTACGTTTTTGCAGATTCACCTCCTCACTATCATGTACTTAGAGGCGATTGCACTCCCTTAAATCTCTCAGTGCATGACAGTTTCCTTTCCATTTCTCTGCTGTCTGCATTTCTCTTCCTCCTCTGAAGGGTGGCTGTCCTGGACAAGGTGACAGACTTTCTGCTGTTCTTGGGAAAACTGCTTATTTCAGGAAGTGTTGGTGAGTTTCACGTCTGCCGCACTCTGTGAAGTGACAGTGGCGTAGATAAAAAAAAATAAAATAAAAACTGCAGAAGAGGCAGGATGAGATATCTTCCTGAATATACGAAGGATGATAAATCATCTCGCTCTTAGTTATTTTTCGCCATGCACACACTCTGTTTCATGTTCATTTTGTGTCGTTGTAAGTTTAAATTTTAAAGCCACTGACTTAATTTTAGGGTGCCTTTAAATTCAATTCAGTTTATGAGATCTTAAATTAAATGCATGTCTTAACTAAGCCGGAGTCCGTACAGGCAACTCAGGCTATTACAACCATCTTGGTAAAACCTCCAGGCAGTTATTTCAGTCTAACAAGACCAGGTCACTGTCTGAATGAATGGGGAGAGAGCTTTAAGTGTAATAGAGACACAAAAACTGCTTGTCTAAGAGAAGATAGACAGGAAGGAAATTCTTGATGCATTACTGAAAAAAACAATAAGTACACTAAAATAAGACTGGAATAGAAAAGTAAAAAGTAACTGAACAAATGATACTGAGGAAGTGAAGTTTTACATGACAATTAAATATTGCACACAAAAATATGAAACATCTCACGTTACATCGACATGTTGTACATGAATGTGAAATATTACACAGTTCTAAAGCTGATATTGTACAAGCAATTCAAGAAAGTATTATTGCAAATGATAGTCATAATTAATGTTTATGTTTTACGTTTTATTAATGTTATATTTATTAATCTAAATGTTCCAACACAAGTATATGTTTGGAAGCCCTTTACTTGTAACACTTTGAAAGACACTTCCGGGTGAAAATCTAGTTTTTTACATGTCCACGTGTAAGTATTGCGTTTTTTTATGTGCTGGAAAACACATCATGAGCGAAATACGCAGTCAGCACCGTGGCTGAGCATCTCCACACTGAAACTGCAGCATACTGATGACCGTCTCAAAGCACAGATTCAAACAACCAGACTTTCATGTGGGACAAACCTAAGAAACCAATCTTCTCAGTTTGGAGGGTCAGACTGTCTGTATCATGATTTCTCTTTTAGAATCGTTTTCCAGTTCTAACATATATTATGGAATTACTTCAACATTACGACTTGTCATTGTGTAGCGTAGAGTTTTTTTTTTGTGTGTTCCAGAGCTGCAACAAGATTGATGAGTGAAGAGTGACACAAGAACTTAATAAATCCACATATTCTAATGGTATAGAGTTGTTTCCAGGCCATTTTTAGGCATAAAGAGGTTATTTTTATAAGAAATAAACCTCTAAATGTGTAATTTTGATGCACAAAGATGAGTTGTGGCGTCGCTTTTTCAAAAGTCCCTCTACACTGGATCAATCTTCCTTTGAAGCCTTTAGGGTTCTTCTATAATTTATAAATATTTGTACTCTGCTTCTAACTTAATCTTTTTTTTTCTCCATTCTTTCAGGTGTTCTAGCATTTTTCTTCTTCTCACGTAAAATACCAGTTTTTCAAGAGGAGGTGCCGTCACTAAATTACTATTGGGTCCCTCTTCTGGTAAGGAGTTTAAACATGAACTATCAGCTGTGATCAGTAACGTCTGATTCAGGAGGAGTAAAGTTGTTTGAGCAACAGAGACATGTTTGTGTTCTTACTTGGACTTTTCAGTGTTCACAGATAGGATTTAGTCGATCAGTTAGTACCTATAAGTAGTGGTCTCGTTATTGGATTGAGTTAAAAATGACTCTAGAGACTGATTCAAAGTGCTGTTGACAAATATATCAACATTCACATTGCTGCTTTTCTTTTTTATTTTGTGTACTGTTATTGTGTTTTATTCCAGTGACTGCTTCTTTTCCGGAGCTTATCTTATTTCATATAATTTGTTAAGTGCATTTTTTTTCTTCCTTAGTTGTGAAAAGTTGCTAAACTCCATTTAGCAGCTCTTTGTTCTTGCACAGACTAATGAGTTCTGTTGAGGGATTTATGACTCAGCCGTTTGTTTTCTTCTTGATGCTTGTAGTGTTTGCTGGCATGCAGGTTTTTGTTGTTGCACAATGAAACTGAGACGCTCGACGATGCGAAACGCGCTGACTGTGACCTGTTGATTGTTTCAGACGGTGATATTTGGATCCTACATGATTGCACATGGCTTTTTTAATGTCTACGCCATGTGTGTGGACACATTGTTCCTGTGCTTTTGTAAGTATGCTAGTTTTTTTATCAGTTTACATGCCACAGTGAGACTATGACTGCCAGCTGAATGTAACTCTGTCCAGCTTCAAAACTAGTTCTTCATTCTAACTATAAATGATTCCTGCTCATCCTGTTTCAGCTCTCTTTAATTCCAGCATGCTCTTTGTTCATTTACCTCCACTAAGCCTTTGCTTTCTCTTTGTGGCCCTTCCTTCTCTGCTCTGTCTGCTACTCCTCCTCCTCCTCCTCCTCCTCCTCCTCTGCTGCTGGGACCAGGCGAAGACCTGGAGAGGAACGATGGTTCTTCCTCCAGGCCCTACTACATGTCTCCTGGCTTGCACAAGATCCTGCGCAAAGGAGAGGAGGTTCCCAAAACGAGCGCTGCCTCCTGAGCGATGTGCAGCCGTTTTACTAAACTTTTGACTCTCTGACTCACTTCTCCATATCTTGCGTATGCGCGGGAGTCTGGACGTTTGAGAGCGAGCACTGTAGGGCTAAACATCAAATCTGGATGCATCCCAGTCAGGTCAGGGATGACCTGGACATGAAAAGGACATGCGGTTACTTCAGGTCCTCGCAGAAAAAAAGGCATGGGGGACTGGATTTAAAAAAAAACAAAAACAAAGACTTCAATTCACTTCCTCTCTTGAGCCAACTCAGATACTTGCCTTTTTTTTCTGCTACGCTTCTGTTCATGTTTCTTTGTTTCTTCTCTGTATTCTCTGCTGACCTCTGCCTTACTGAGAGGGTACAGGACGGATGCACAGGCTGAGATAAAAACGAGACGAGCATTTTTTTTCTTTTTTTTTTTTACCCAAACGAACATGAGAACCTTAAAATGTACAGATGCCACCGATGGACTACGACATAAGGCATCACCATAACAAAAAAAAAAAACAAGTGGTGGACTTATGGGGCACCCTCTTGTCGCACTTTGGTCTTCTAGTGTAAAATCATGTTTTGTATGCACTTTCACATACGGGAAAAGAACCATGTGATTTATTTCTTCTGTGTAGCATGATTATTTTGCTGGCTGTTGGATGTTTACCATTGGAGGATTTTTTTTTCTAGGTTGCTTTAATCAATCCACCGTATTTATACTAACACACACACACAGATCCAAAAACAGTGTGTATTCTGCACTTAGCAAAAACAGGTGTCTCATATTTTACATCGGATGCACAGTCATTTCAGTTTTCATTCTGCTCATAGATGTACTGTAAAACCTGACAGAGACTTTGTGGGAGGTCAAGACTTTCAAAAAAAGGCATTTTAATGGTTTTTTGCTTAAAATCTGAACAGAACCTGACAGTTTTTTCAGGAAACTTCTGAATGCAGCCACTAGTTTATGTGCCTAGTTGTGAAAAAAAAAAAATGTAAACAAAAAACAAACAAAAAAATGTTCCTCTTATTCTGTGGTTTTAGACCTAACACCAGGAACCTTTGCGATACAGTTTATAAAAGGATGTCAAAGCCATTTTTGGTAAACTTTTTATTGGATGGTTCAGATGTTGTGCTGTTTTAATACTAAGTATGATACACACATCTGTCTGGAGGTTATTCAGTGTTCTTTTTGTATAGGAGAAATTTTTTTTATTAATGAATCCAATGAAAATGTGAATCTTTGTTTTCGAATAAACATAAATGGTTGAAGTATTGCGCCGTCTGTTTTGAAAGGTTGTCATTTGCCGTGATGTCGGTTTTTTTTAAAACTTCTGCTACTGCTGCCTCCTAGTGTGGGATCTGGAGGTGAACGACGGCTCTCCACACCGGCCCTTCTACATGAACAAAGCCTTGAGGAGGATCCTCAACAAGAAGAACAGGAGGAAGTAGAGACGAGAAGGAGAAAGACTGAAGGTTAATGCAGAAGCACGGTACAAGCCCCTGTGGCCATAAACACTTCGCCAAACCTAATTTAAGTGTACACAAGTTGCATCGGTGCACTATAACGAGATGAGGGACTTGAGTAATCTGATTCCCCCACACACTAATTTATGGATTTGAGAGTTTACTCCAGATGTCCGTGCGTCTAAAAATCTTTAATTTGCAGGTGTACAAAGTCACACCAGGTTATTGTAAATGTTTTTTTAATGTACTGTAACGTCTTTGTTTTTTGTATGTTTTACAGCCAAAGTCAAACTACAAATTAGGTAATAAGTGAATCCTGTCTTTATGAGGCTGGTAACCTTGTTTTTGTTCGTCGTTAATATCTCGTAGTTGCCAGTTTTCAGCACTTGGTGGTGCCAGAAGTCACACGTGTGCTGTTGTTGAGGTGTCAGTGCACCGCTGAGTATCCGCTCCTCACAGTCTTTGACCTCGAAGTGTCTCACATTGAGAATCATATTCACCACTTGATGTCCACAGTTTTCATATTTAACTGCCATCGCAGCTCAAAGTGCTTCACTTTAAAGTGCCTTTTTCTTAAACTCGTCACACTGAGTGACTATAATTTAATATTGCAGCTATGTAGGTTATATTTAAAGACAGTTATGTGTTTTTTAAAATAAGTTCTTAAAGGGATGTTTATAGCAGCCAGACATGGAGATCCTTGTCTTTTCCAAATAGCTGCTTTGGTGCAGGAGTGAAAGGGTAAATAAGAATATGTTCTGTGTTTAGAGGACATGTTTTACACTCGGCAGCAGCTTCTGTGCTCAATGAAACCTTTTGTTTTATGCATGTGATGTTTCTTTGGTTTTCACCTGCTGCTGATACGTATACACTATGTGACTCATCGACAGCTATAATAAGCATTACAGTGAGTGAAACGTGCTGATTGGTCGCTCCTAAATTGATACTCTGAAAATGTTTCTCATTAATATTAAACAGTCGACCTCTGTTGATTTTATAGGCAGCTCCCTTGATGTTATTATTATTATTATTATTATACTCCAACGCTTCGAACACAATCAGTTTTCTCCAGCCACACTTGTGTTACTACCTACTTCTCTACTGACTATTTTTATGTGTTTCAGCAACATCACAATACATCTAAATATGTGGCTAACCACAAACACAGCTAACAAGCAGAAGCAATGTGAAAATATTTTTTGCTGGAACGGTTTGATAAGTTTGTCTTGATTTCTGAGTCATCCGTCTGATATTATAAACAGAACATGTGACCAACATTTGTTGTCTTTCTGAACTTGATTTGAAAGAGTGCTCCAGATTTTTTGCTGAGTTTGCTGAGTGGTTTGTGTTACCTGTGAGCCAATAATTGTGGTTTGAGTGTTTGATCAGTTGGTGAAATCCAGATTTGTCCCTGCAGCCAAACTCCAGGAAGCATTGCAAAAAGAGATGCACTGTTTCAGCCACACCAGTAGAACCACCGACAGAGGAAGTGAATGACACTGATCATCGTGTTACAATGCAATGTTCTGCTGAGACACCTACAGTTCTGGTTTCCTTGAAGTTATTAACATGCACCACCCATCTAAACGCTGTCATCTCCATGGCAACAGGACTCTGCTTCCCCCAGCAGGACAGTGCGCTCTGCCACACTCCAAAAACTGCTCTGGAACAACTTGAGGAACACGACCTGGCCTCCAAAATCCCCAAATCTCAAGGATGCTCTGAACCGACCCCGGCCCCACACTGCGACAAACGGGACCCAAACAGTGATGCCAACAGGACCCCCACAGAGGCCCTGTGTTCATGATCAGATGCATCAGGGCCACTTTGGCAGCACAACAGAAAGGTAAACAACATTAGGCAGGTGGTTTTACTGTTGTGCAGGTTTGGTGTTTACAGCTGTGGACAGATTCCCGCTGTGTCCTCTTATTGTACATTCAAACCTTTAGATCTTTTTTTGAGTGGATTTCTACATCATTTCGAGTGACGTGACTCGTGTTTGTACGTCTTTGTCAACCCTGAGAACATGCCCTCATGGTACCTGGGAGTGACAGCACCGCCAGACTTGTACACCTTCTGCCCCCATTCGAGCCGAACACGCCGGGACACGAACGTCGTAACATTCAATGAAAGCAAAACAACTCAGCTTGTGTACCTGAAAGAAGACAAATGATGCATGTAGTGCTCAGTGGGGCATATTACCGATGTGCTATGTTGTGTTTTTTTTATACTGAAACACTACCGTACTCCCTGTTGAATTGTGTCTTTCTGTGCATGTAGCTCAGGTTTGGTTCCCATCGGGGGAATACCTGAGATCTGATAAAAAAGAAAAAACTCTGTTTTTATATGCCTCTCGCTCCCTCCCATGTCTGGAAATTAGATTCTTTTGGTCAACCACAGTCAACAAGCAGACACAAGTTAAACTTCTCTCTTGGTAAAATGTGAGTCAGTTTTCTTACCACAAACTCTTTAAAGTCAGAAGTTGCAGTTATGAGCCCTCCAGGCTCATTTACCCAGAAAGTCCACAGTATAAACGTGTCCCTGATATTTATTCATACACTAAAGTAGTGTTTTTAATGGAATGAATCACCCGTGTTTAGGTTCATCTTTTAGAAATGAATGTGTCTTACTAGTGCTTTCATCAGTAAATAGTTTCTCCACTATGCACACTTGATTAAAATGACTTTCTTGCTAAAGTGTAAAAGTGGCACCATGTTTGTGCAAAATATGTTTTCAGTCACTCATCTCCCAGGTTTGTGAAATTAGACATTTATTCTCAAAACAGACGTACACGTACAATAAATTAAATTCCAACACTGCTATACATACAAGTTCAAGTTCATCTTCATATGGAGTTGATATTTTGGGTCTGGTAGCTTTCACGTAGAGGAGCACGGTCAAACTTTGTCACCAACTACACAAACAAATAATAGAAATCTAGAATGTCATGTGTCACCATCCTATGAGGTACACCGAGACCTTTCCGGTTCCACGTCGTACAGTACATTCAGGACAGCAAGTCAGAACCGTCCAGAATTTTTAAAACAATATATAAACATGTGGTGATGAGTTACCGGCGGTTTGAGAAGAGAGAAAAGGTTTTTTATGGTTCACTGAAAATCAAATTATATTTACCATGGAATACTGAATACAGAATACTGCAGCTGCTGCTGGTGGCGGCGGACGAACGTTGGCGAAGTCTGAGGATGCTTTGTGTGTTTGTGTGAGTGTGTGTGTGTTTTTTTTTTTGTGTGCAGCTCAGGCGTGAGACACAGGCAGCGAGGTCATGGCGTGGGCCGGCAGCAGCGGTTGAAACATGGAGGGAGGAGAGTGAACTGCAGGAACACAAAGACGGTTATTACAGTAAGTCCAGTAACCAGTTATGTCAATATGTAAACATCTGCACGTGGAGCAGCTTCGTGAAGGCAATCGGTTTGATTCCACTGTCTGAAAGCTTCCATATCGTCCAATATTTAATGAAAATATATCATGTTTGTTTGTAATAAATACAAAAAAAAGTGAAAAACACAAAATAGCTTGATCATTTTAAATAGTTGCATCCTTTTCATCCCAGGTTTATGGACGACTAATGCTGTTTGGAAGTTCATTATCATTATTTAAAGGGGAAAATTTACATTTGTATAATTTTTTAAGTTTTTAAATAATCAGTTCATCTTTACTTTTAATTTATCTTATAGCCTCATATTTTAGAAAACCTCTTTATTCCCTCCTTTCACTATTTTTTTTTTATGTTTCTCGAACAAAACATCCAACAAACACACAAAGCTTGTATGTTTCTTAGTCTGCATTTACACTAGAATGTAGACGTGTGTGTCTGCAATCAAGAATTTTCTTTGGGATTAATAAGATTCTGTCTTATATTAAACTACTTATGGCTTCTGACTGTAAAGGTTCAGTTAAAATGAGATCAAACTGGTGCCAGATATTGCTCAGGGAAAAAACAGACATAAGAAATGCAATGCCTAAAAGTGGAAATAAAATTTAGGTATGATGCATTACTGAAATAAAGTAAGTGAGCTCGAATAAGACTAGAATAGAACCATAATAGTAATGCTGGCAGTCATACTGAGGCAATATCACACATGATAATGAAGTATTGCACTAATTGCAAATGAGATGTTGCCCATTGCACTGACAGTGTTTTACATTAGAGTGAAAAAATGCACATGAAATCAAAATGTTGTAAATAAAAAATGAGATGTTACAAATTCTAATGAAATATTACACCTGAGAAATGAAAACATGAAATCTTGCACATGAAATGAAATGCTCCACATGATACGGAAACTGATATTGGACAAACTACTGAGAAGTAATCCTGCAAATGATATTGATCTTATTGCTTTGATATGAGTGTCTGATGCTTTAGTTGCTGCAAATACACCAGGAGATCACAGATAAACTCGTCCAGCTGATCTAGTAATACTCTCAAAATACATGGCTGTTGTCAAATTCCATAAATGTCAACTCGTGAAACATTTTTATTGTGATGTGACTATTTCACATCACAGGCGTATATTCACATCCTTGTCCAATGTGGGGTAATTATAATGTAAAATGTCCCAGACAGTGAGCTCTAAAGGAGTGTAAACATCCCCAGCAGTGCACAATACAGCCATAAGAAGTGACAAAAGCTCTTACTGTCTATGAAGGAGTGCAGCGCCGAGAGCATGGACCCCTCTGGGCCTCCGTAGGCCGTGTACTGCAGCTCCTCGGGGGTCGGGGTGGGCTGGGACAGCCGGCTGGGCTGCATGGAGGTCATGGGCGCGCTGGAGGTGTGGTTGGGGCTCACGTGCTTCTTGTGGCGAGCTCGACAGTTCTGGAACCAGACCTGAGTTAACGGGACAAACAATCAACAAGCAGTGACAGAAACACCCGCGGTTACGTCAGCTTGTGGATCAAACGAGCCGTTATCTCTCTGCTAAAATAAAAAAATCTGTCTTTGTTGAGTTACAGTGAGGGAGTCACATTTACCCTGATGAGTAAAACCACTGGGGTTTTTTTTTTGCCTTCCTTGTAAGAGGTTTTGTTATGTTTAAACATGTATTGTTGCAGAACCATAACTAGAGACAGAGGAGGAACAAGTCTGTCCAAGGTGTGTTTTCTCCAAAGGGTCACACTCTGTTGGAAGATGGAACTACACTTAGTGAATCACAGTAGCTGATGGACTGACTCCTGTGTGGTGGTAAGTGACATCATTTCATCTATTGATGCTTCTGCACATCTGAATATCACAACTATATTTGCTGTACTGCCGTTTAAAAAACAGATTTACACATATTGACAATATTTTAAACTTAATACTTTTAATTTCTCCTTTTCTTCCTTAACAAATTTTTCCCAATTCATTTAATATTTGCTGTCATCTTTTCTTCAAACTGGGCTGTATGAGGCCAAAAATGAAAGAATTCATTATTTTCTCAACAGAATTGTGGAACTCGTTACCATCCAGCCTCTAGGTCAGCTGGATGCAACACAAACCAGGTGTGTTGGGTTGAGGTAAAGCAGGTTATTGCTCAGTAATGTCATTAAAACCAACAACTGTGACAATACAAAGAAAACAAGGCTGGGATGATGCTAAATCAAAGAACCAAATAAAACCAAACGAAGGCCGAGAGTTACAAAAAATATACCTAAATAAGAATAACTGAACTCCCTAGCCAAGCTTGATTACAATAACAACACCCATATCCATTCTGACTGGAGGAGAAAACTACAAATCTAGAAGTAAAGTGACTCTTAGCTCCACTCTTCTATCCTTCCAGAGCAGGAACAAACCTGTCCGAGGGGAGTTTTTCTAAAAGGTCACATTGTGTTGGACGATGCAGATGAAACTGGATTCTAATTGTTACAACTATGAGTATAAAGCTGTGTGACACGGCTTTAGATTTGTAACTAGAAAGCAATTCTTACTTTTATTGCACACTTAAATAACTTTAATTAGCTTGTGTGAAAGGTAATATTGAGCTTCTTTTTTTAAAGCATTCACTCCATTTGTAAATAAAACCTTTCTTTACACACACACACTTCCAACAGACACAACATGCACCTTCGCACGCAAGGAAACAGTTCTAACAGTATTGTGTCTCTAAGTTGCAGTATCATCCTGTAACATGCGTCATCTGTTGTTGTTTTTTCTCCTCCTCTTGCACCCTCACTGACCTGTATGACTCTTCGACTGAGGCCCGTCTGCTCCGCCAGCTTCTGCAGTGTTTGGGCGTCTGGGTTGTTGTCCTGAGCAAACTGAGCCTGCATCACCTGCATGTGCACAGGTAGAAGAAAATCAAACAGGGTTTCTCTCTTGAGGAATGACATGATTCACCTGCAGATCAGAAGAACCTGCTGTGAAGAGAAACACACTCAGTAATTCAACAGAGTGACTTCAGGTGTATAACGTTTCATTCAATTTTGGACATCTCTCTTTCTCTACATAGACAGAAATCATTTATGAGTGACATAATGTTAGTTAATAAATAAACAATGTAATTGTGTGAGCCCAGTGCACACTAATCATTATTACTGAGAAATGAAATCAGTACAAAATAATTCAAAACCAGCTTCTTCGTGTGCATTTAAATAATTACTAAATGAGTTTTTGATCAACATAAATGTTTAGTTTTACATTTGTGTTACATGTTTTCTTCAAAAGGAGAAAAAAAGAACCTCACAATTAAATACAAAAACTAATGAATCCGTGTCTCCAACATGGACACTGAGACTAAATCAGATTTTTTCTCTATTGTAGATTTTGCACATGTGAATATGGAAACTATTAAATGGGGAAAAAAATAACTACACATATTGGTAATATTTTAAGTAAGGGGTTTTGATTTCTCCTTCTAAAAAAAAAAAAGGTGCATCAAAAAGACAACCCTGACTCATTTATTTGTGCTATTATCTTCAATTTAAACTGATTTTTAGGCCATAAAATGAAAGAATTCTGTGTTTTTTCTCAGCAGAATTTGAGTCATTTTTACTGAATCAAAACACCAAACACCTAGAATTAAAGTGAAGCTCTACTCATCCATCCTCCTATTCTAGATAAATGGAAACGAATAAATGAAATCGACATGCATCTGTACAGTTTGTGTTGTGAACGATGCTGCTGGATGAGCCTGACCTGCAGCTGGTCAGCGGTGAAGCTGGTCCGGGCTCTCTTGGAGGGTTTCGGCTGGTTGATCTCCTGCTCGGTGGGCACAGCTCCCTCCATGTTCACGCTGCTGCCTGCAGCAAAGCAGTGCGTCACATTAAAACACAAAACAGCTGTTTGCGCATTGGATATTTAACGCTACATTTTTTATTTTTTTTTAACAAAATCAACCAAGCTCTCCAGCCTCACCTTTCTCCACGGCCCGCTTCAGGTTGTCCAGCATGCAGTCGTAGTGGACCCTGCAGAGCACCTTCCCCTCCACCAGGGCGAACTCCTCCCCGGTGGACAGCTGCCTCTTGCAGGAGAAGCAGGCGAAGCAGGCCAGGTGGTAGACGTTGCCCTTGGCCCGGCGGACCCAGTCTGTGGAGTGGATGTTCCGGCCGCAGCAGGCGCACCAGGTGCCGTATCTTCTGCAGGTAAAGGTCTCAGTGAGCCGCCTGATGGCTTCGACACACTCATGACAGTTTAAAATCACTATTTATTTATGAACTTATCTTTATTTTTAGGCCAATGTTTCCCACCAGAATCAGCTTATTTAGTCTAAAGCTCTGCAGGAAAACCCTTAGAAATATGTGGTAGAATAAAGGCCTGCTAGATTTGATCAATACAATTAAAATCTTTAGTCTCTATTTCATTAAATATTCAATCTAATGATTCCATATTATCTGCTAAAATCCTCTACATCAGTCTGTCTTTCGATTTTTATTTTTAATATCTTGATTAAAAATAAATAAAATTACAATTTGGACTGATGGTTTAATGGCAAATTGAATTAAATAAATGTCTGCACTAAGAAGCATCCCTCTATAAATATTTTAGTTGTATTTAAAATGATCATTAATGGTTCTAATCATCTTCCAATATTAACTGCAGCCAATTTATCGAACGGATCGTAATTTGGTTGATTTGTTTGCAGCAAAATTTCGTTTGGATTACTTTAATTTTTCGTTTGATGACCTCAAATAAAAGCCGATGCACCTACCGAAAGTAATCGAGTTTACAGAAAACCTCCTTTTCTTTGATGTAGCAGCTCGTGTGGCTGCCAAGCGAAGTCTGGCACACGCTGCACGAGAGACAGCGCACATGCCAGCACAAGTCGTTAACCTAAAGCCAAGATGTGAGAAATTAGCGAAAGTCAATCAGTTCAAAGGTGGGCCTGCACATTTACAAAAAACAAAAACAAATCCAAACTACAGAGGAGGAGGAGAAGGAGGAGGGAGGGGAAAGAAATTAGGCGAGAAAAGCGCACAGAATATAAACGCACCAAAAATAATTTAAAAAAGGAAAAGTGCAACCGGTTACCTTTAATAAATATTTATCCACTATTTCCTCGTTGCAGCTCGCACACACGGTTCTCCCCAGCAGAGGCGCAGATGCCATCGCCTGTAGGGACGACGCGTCGTCATCCAGAACTTCCACCGGCGCGCCCTGAAGAGACCAGACCTGCGGTTAGAAAATTACGCACAGGAACGCATCCACCCCGAACCTGCAGCACGGCTACGATAATGTGTTTGAACTCGCTTCACGTGTGGCTAAACTCTCAGTGTGAAAATCATTTACTTTGGTCTAAACTTTTTTTTTTTTTCCCAATAAGAATAAACCCGTTGGAAGAAACTGTTAAGAAATGAGCAGAACTCACATTTAAAACGCAAAATTAGGAGATTTCTGTGATAAATAAGACAGAAAAAGTTTGTCTTTCGGATTGAGTCTCTGTTTAGGAGTAAATCTGGAGTGAATATTTTTTATTTTCTAACCCAAAATGCGCATTTTTTCGAATTCAAAGCCATTTTTAAAAAAACTTCCTCCATCCAAAAATGCCTACCGGACAATAAATCAGCCACAGCATCTCCCATTCCTCCTACCATTATGTCTCTCCTGTCCTCAGTGCATTTGCCTAGCAGCTCTTCGTCTCCTTTGCAATCCTCACACATGACGAGAAGCTGAGCGGCGGGGCTCGAGGATGCCGGTCGGTCTGTCACCCTGAGGCAGCTGCCTTAAATGCCCCCTGCGCCTTCCCCATAAATATCATGCCTTTCACTTTTCACCATGACAACGCCGGCGATTACCAAAATGACATTTAAAAGAGAAGGATAGTCATTACTTACAAAAACAGACAACACTTGAACTAACAGGCTACTTATCCTATGCGCATTATGTTCTTGAGCTGTGGATTTTTTTTTTCTCCCTCTCTCTCTCTCTTCGCCGCTGCGGTTAAAAAACCAAACCAACACACCAATTTTACGCGTCAATCAGAAAACCAGCGCGACGTCTCGAAGGGGGGACAAAAAAAAAAAAAAATGGGGGGGATTGATTTATTTAATAACAGCAATTAAAAAGGCTGAGTTCGCCACAAACGTCTACCCGGGGCAACCAAAAGGTGAAGAGGTCTCATTAACTACTTGAGTTTTAATTGCAGAATTCAGGGAGGGCTAATTTTCTTTGACATTTCTTCAAATTGTGAAAATACTGAGCTGTCAAGCTTATAGAGGCCGGGCTCCTAATGGCGCACTGAAGCCCACTCCGGTTTAATTTGAGCGAAGCAATTTCCCCCCACTAATATTGAACCGCTGATCAAGAAGTTGGAAGCTGCTCCACTCACCTCATCGTCGTTGGACAGCAGAGATCCGCTGTCGGTGTCGTTCACGATGCAACACTCGACTTTGACTTCACTTTTCCAGCGCATGTCTGCGTCCGGGAGCTTCTTTCACTTTTACGCACTGCTATTCTTTCTTTCTCCTCCAGGATTCCTGTGTGTGTGTGTGTCAGTCAGTGCTTTCTCCTGAGCTGGTGTCTAGAGGGCGGATCATAATTCATCATTTCTCGTCCTTATAGCCGCGCCTCCCTTAGGAGAGAGAAGAAAAAAAAAACCTGGTGGGAAGGGTTTTTATGCAAGAAATTAAAAAAAATCTCTCACCGTTATGCGCTTCTATTTTCTCCAAAGCCAAGTTTGATTGCCATTTCTGTTCAAACAGTTTAATAAATAATAAGCGGTGAAAGTGCCAGAAGGCCCCATCATTTGAAGCCTCTTGAAGTTTTGCCTGAGTATTTTAATTATTATAGTTTATTCTTGTGCGTTACAATATCGCTGATTAGTTCTCACACTGAGCTCCAAAACATGTGATTTTCTAATAACAGATGGAACATTTCTGCAGAATAAACTACAGCACAGTCCGGAAAGTGTGTAGAACCAGAACCACACCAACCAGCTGTGTGTTTGCTGCAGTAAAAATATTCTATTAATGCAATAATAATCTATAATCAATCAGATGATGATGTATTCTAAAGGAGCCATTCCTGCATTACATTCGCTTAAGTGCATTTTGCTGCCAATATTTCTGTGCTTTAAGTAAAAATAATAATAATTTTGTATCTCCTTCATGCAGTTTTGTTACTTTTATTTAACTGGAGTGTTATTATATGATAAATTATAATATTAAAATGTTTCTTCTGCTTGTTCCCATGACTTTGCCGCCTGCTAATGCATCTTGGAGCAACATGTGATCAGTTTATTGAAGCCAAACAGCTCCTCAGTCTGCCAGTTTGCTCTGATTTCACCCTGAAGAACTTTAAATATCTGATTTTATTGACATTTTGCCGTTTAAGAACCTGCTCAGGATGTGGTTTCCAGCATAAAAGAGATTTTTTTTCCTGCTTGTTTTCATCTGAATAATCTTCAGAGGCCAAAGGGACAAAATATCCCAGTGCATTTTATTCAGTGTTTTTTAAAAAAATCCTGATTATTTTGGGTTGCATAAACATATTTTCCTTATTTTCCAGCTTTGCTTCATTTCAATTATCCTCACCACTCCTGCAATTTGTCCTGCGGCCCGGATTGAGATCCTGAACCTCAGGTTGGACACCACCGTGTTAGCTGGCGCTCAGGTAGAAACATTACAACTTTTATTATTCATAATAAATATCCAATTTGTGTTTAATGATCTAATGAAGCGCAGCCCATTAAGCATCATGTGAGCAGGTTTTCAATCTCTCTGAACTGCTCGACCCACTTTAGCTGATCCTAATGGCGCAGGAGCAAATTTACAGTGAGTCAAATCAGCGAACCCAGCTGACATGTGGTGCACCTCAGACTCCTGGAGCCCCTCCGAGTCACCTTTACTTAACATAATGAAGCTTAATGTATCCGGCATTCACGTTCGCTGTCGGTTTACTGTGAAATAAAATACAGGCTCAGCTGCCTGTTGGCTGTAACGTCGTCTAACCTGTGAGGAATCCTTCATGAAGGCTTTCATGTTCAGCTGTTGATGAGTGTTTTTCTCCAGAAACCTTTCTCTGATCAGTGTCCAGTGTAAGAATAAGCATCATTATTATAATACTTTAAATGTATATAGGTTATATTTATATTTTACACTTTAAAAATCGGTTGATTGCTTTCTGCAGCGTTGTGCTTTTGTAAGTTAGCATTTAAATTTTTTTGTCTCCATTGCTCAGCACAGACACGATTCACATTTTAATGTTCAACCTAATAAATTACATAAAAAACAAATGCAAAAAAAAAAAAAACGTCCTTACATAAGCTTATTTACAACCAAGCACAACATGCTGTAGCATAAAACCGGTTGTACATCCATTCGTTAAATCCCCACCCAGTCATCAATGCCTAAAACAAGATTAAACACTAAATGTCAAACTTATAATCAGCCTCCTGAGCATTTAGTTTGATGGCTTGTGAGACGAGACTTCCTGTTAGCTGAAGAATACACAAAGCAAAAGGATCTCTGAAGCTTAACAGAATTGGGAAATGGCATCAAATGAAAATACTAAAAGACTTTAAAGTGTTTTTATGACAAAGTAGAGAGAAAAAGCACCAAAGAAAATCATCCCACTGCTTTAAGTCTGTATGTAAATGATGTCAGTGAAAGGCGGCGCTCTGTGTTCTCTTTCGGAGGTAATGCAGATACTTTAGATTAGAAGGGCTGCAGTTACTTGACAGAAAATAACACAGTTGCTCACTTGTGCCCTTATTGTCTTTTTCCACTCACTCGTTCACCCTCTCAACCCCTTCGCCCACAGGATCCCACCCGTCCTCACCCCTCACACCCTCCTTCCACTTCAACCACACACACACTCAGCACAGCAACAAAAAAAAAAAAAAGAAAGAGGCTATTTTCTGTCCTCCGCTGTTTCGGATAACAGTCCGACCTGCACCGGCATGAGCCTGCGTCCGTATCACTCCATCGCAGAGGGATAAAGGAGTTAGCGTGCCTCCATCGAGATGTGTCCTGTTCCACCTGGTGGAGATGAATGCTCCTTATCAGATAAGACAGCTCAAACAGCGCATAGTGCAGAGCAGACGTTTGGTGAGACAACCACACAGGAGAAGCCTGAGTGCAGCAGGAGAAGCTCTGAAAAAACTGCTTGATGTTCAGATGCAGAGGTCAAAGGTTTAGAAGACAGAAGTGATGCCAAACAGACCTACTTTGAAACATCTAATTCTCAGAGTGTTTCTTACTTCAGCGTCTGTACAGTGTCTGATCTGAGCACAGATGTTGGGAAAGATGCAAATCTTGAGTGTGCAACAGTTGCATGCTTTCATTTTCAGCGCTGCACGGCTGGCTTCCTAAATGTTTTATGCGATGTGGACCAGACAAAAACAACGCCTCATCTGTCAACGCGCTCGCAAACTTGTTCTGCAGCTTCAACTGCTTCACATCTGTCTGCGTGAAGCCGCCGTGGTATATACAGTTTGATCTATAAATAATCCTCCGCGTAGGAGAGGCAGGAATTAGGGCAGTAATTACAGTGGCATCCAGGGTGATGATAAAATAGGTCTCAGGTTCAAATTTAAGGTCACACTTTTGGAACATTATGCAATCAAGAAGTGAAGCTAAATGGATATTTCTTCGTCTGTGAGGGACTTTCAGGCAAAAAAATGGGATGTATTTTTGTTTATGGATCACTCCTGTAACCTATTAAACAGACTATGTGTTGTTTTTATAATATGTACAGATGCTGGAATGACATTTCAATACGTAGGCGTCAACAATACCCTCAGGTTAACATAGTTATGTCAGTGCTTAAACAAAGAATAAATGTCATTCTCCTGAACCGGACTCACTCAATGATCCACCAAACAAGAATGACTGCTGTAAACACCAACACTGAACATGATCCTTAGAAGATGCAACATCAGCAAAAAGTGGCATCTAGAGGGTTTTTTCACTGTTATTTTTGTATTAAAGTTTCATTTAAGAAGACACACAGCATCCCCGAACACAGAGATTCTCATTTCTGTATTTGTTCCCTCTCAAATGTTAAAGTCCAATTTCCAGAAGTGTCTCTTACCTGCAACTTAACCATTTAAAATACTAAATTATATCATAAATAATTGCTGTAAATGGCAAAGCTAAGCATGTATTTAGTTTTTTTTCATACTTACAACATGCAGAATTGGCCCCATGTGGCATATTTCTACTCCCAGACTGATTTTTTAAAATTATGTTATTGTGAAAGTTTCATTTACAAACACAGTGATTGTCGTTTCTGTATTTTGTTACCTTCTTGGCAAAGGACAGAGTTACCATTTCAATAAGCCAAAGTCAACAAAACAAGCAGGTTAGCATTTATTCAGTTATTTAAGTGCTTAAACAAAGAACAGACAGAAATGTCATTCTCACTAACGTCTGATTTAACCTTCTAAAACACTTAATATCAAACACCGATGCCAAAACTAAGCTTGTATTCTATTTTTTTCATTCTTACATCATCCTTACAAGATTCAAAATTGGCAAAATGTGGCATATTTCTGCATCTAGAGTGTTTTTATTATTATTATTTTCATGCAAAAGTCTCATTTAAGAAGAAGCACTGCATACACAAATACAGTTATTGTCATTTCTGTATTTTGTTGCCTCTCAAATGTGTGAGTCCAGTTCTGGGTAAAGGGAAGCGTTAACATTTCAAGAAGCCGATCTCTACAAAACATAACATAGTTTTAGAATCAGACAGAAATGTCGTTCTCACTAACTTGTGACTTAACCATTTAAAATACTTAATAATAGCAGAAATAACTGCTGTAAATAGCAAAACCAAGCATATATTTAGTTTTTTTCATCCTTACAAGATGCAAAATTGGCCACATGTGGCATATTTCTGCACTTAGAGTGATTTTTTTCTTATATTTATCCTGTAAAAGTTTCATATAAAATACAGTAATTGTCATTTCTGTGTTTTGTTCCCTCTCAGATGTGAGTCCCTGTTCCTGGCACAGGGAAGAGTTGACATTTCAAGAAGCCAACATCAACAGAGCACACAGGTTCACACAGATCTATCAGTGAGTCACTTAAAATACGGAGCCAAACTAAACTGAATGCTGTGAATACAAAAACTGAGCATCTTTCTTTCATCCTTCCAAGATACAACATTGGCACCATGTGGCATATTTCTGCATCCAGAGTGATTTATTTTTTTTATCTGATTGTCTTGTAAAAGTTTCATTTGAGAAGATGCATCAAACCCAAATACAGTAAGAACTAGGGATGTGAGAGCCCGTCGGCCGGAGCGTTTGACCCCTGTCTCGGCCTGATGTACTCCTTCCACATGGACCTTTGCTTTCTTTGGAGCTGCAACTGCTCATTTATTTCATTGAAATCAGTCCAAATTGGGGTGGTTTACAATTGACACAACGAGTTTGGCGTGACCTTTTTCTCCTTGCTATAAATGGGTACTCATCGAATCTGAAGGGAGGGAGGGAAGTTGCGTTGGGTTGGGATGGGAGGGGTGGGGGAGGCAAAAGGGGGTGGAGGTGGGGAGGAGGATTGGGTTGGAAATCACAGCAGTGAAAATGGCAGTGCAGTGAAAGAGGGGCCTGATTGCATTGGGACAGCATGCGAGAGGGAGCAGCATGCTCAGCCCAATCAGAGCCACATAAGGAAAAAGTGCTCTTATCAACGAGTAATGGCCCACTTGACAATCACACAGGCACAAAACTGCTCTATTTAACGCTGATTGCAAAAACTGCTGCCCCCCCTTCCCACCCTCCCACCACCACCACCACCACCACTCCCTCCCAACTCAGAGCCGCATGACTCCCCCGAGATCTCCCTGCCACCTCCCAGCTTACAGCCAAGACCCTTTCCTGAATGGAATTTATAATCACCCCCCTCTCCCATTTACGCTAATTGTTATTTCAAGACCTACGTCGAGCATTAGGTATTTAGTGGCGGCGAAATGTCTGCCTTGATTACTGTCTTTTTTTTTGTGTGTGTGTGTGTGTGTGTGTGTGTTGCAGGCACATCCGTCTCAGTTCCAGCAGGTTGACAGGTAGCGAATGTCTAAACAGGAATCTGTCACCTTCCCTTCGCCTCGTCCGCCGGTGAGGGTGACAGGAGGCCTGCAGCAGCGCACATCTGTACCTGGAAATGGTATTAATGAAGCAGCTCTGATCATTAATGAGATTATCTGACAGTCAGTGTGTTGCTTTTTTCACTTCAGTTTCAGGATTTATCAAAAAAATAGGTATTAGGGGAACAAACTGTGGTCCATCTGCTCTTTTTCATTAAGAGTTAATGTCTCGAAAAACTGAATCACGTAGAAATATTACCTCATTTTCTTGTGATCCTAAATTTACGAGAAAACTGCAACAACTTTTTAATATTTGATATTTTTCCCAATTTGCATTATAGGAATAATAA
>NW_007579153.1:0-20928 GCF_000690725.1 Stegastes partitus
CTTCAACCCCACTCCTATCCTATAAAAATCTCAAATACTGTGAGCATACAAACTTTTCAATACAGTATTTGAAAGGAATTACACTGTTTATGTGTGCGTTGTAAATTGGATATGAAATGTTTCACTTGGTGCTACAACACTGCAGTTCTTGGTATTTGGGGAACACTACACAGGGTTCATGTTCAGTCTTTGAACATGTGGCTCATTTTAAGACCAAATTACACCAAATATCAGCGTGAATCTTGAATGGAAAAAAAAAAGAGTCACAGCTTGCTTAGGCAATGGTTCTTCCAGGTGAGTTTATGTCTCACTTTTGCTATTTACATGAGTCTCAGCTCCTTAAAGGGGCTCAAGGAAGCACTGAGAGCTCCAGAGCAAAAACAGAATGAATTCTCGATACGTCTGCCCACTTAGCTTCATACACCTCAGAAATATTAACTGACACTGTGGTACAGCGTCGTCCGAAAGTAGCTGTGGGCCATTCTACAGAGCTGGTTCAAAGTGCAGTCCCATACTAAAAAAACACATTTTTAAAAAAACACATAAATATGTAGACCCTTGATGGTGATTAATGTCATGTTATCATCTACTCAATCCAAAAGCATAAGTTAAGATAGCAATAAATTAAATAAACAAATATATGACTTTGCATTCGGAAGTGGCTGTCCCAACCTCTAACACCTTCAGTTCAATGGATAAAAATATTATTTAAAATGTTTTTTTTCTTTACATTTTTCAAAAGTCTGTTTATTTATGTATCGTTTTGATATATCTTATAGGGAAGCTGAAACATTAAAATTTATTTTATTTTATTTTATTGTGAATTCAACAAATATATGTCAAAAAAAAAAAAAACTGTCCCATGTTTTCACATCACTACCATAACAAGATAAGTTACATAAGGGGAACCTGTTTTCAGCCACTTGCACCAAATTTTCAGTAACAATGAAGACAGACTTCCTGTCTCTCCTGGCCACATGGTGAGTGTAGAAGTAGTACAGATTTTTTCTAACTGTGTTGCAAATCTGAAAATCAATTTTTAAAAGACTGTCACTACTGACCACATATTTCTTCAAATAAATACAGATTTTATTTTTATTTTTATTGGTAAATGTTAAGTTTTTATGCATGGATGTCTTTTCAAATCTGTGACTGCTCACCATTTTTAGCCGTACATTTCTGAGTTTTGTTGAGAATTAGCTAAAATTGTCACGTCCTAAACAGTCACTACTGTAACATATGGTAAAGTTGTGACTTGATTGTTTCAGTAGTGGAAAAAAAAAAATCCAGCAATTACCAAACAATATCGTCATTCATTTTGAATGATGTTTGTATACTATTTACTCTCTTTTTGCTCTGTTTTTGGTCTCTACCAGCTGCTGAAAGTTGCAGCTCTTCACCACCTGATTTCCTGCTGCGTCTATCTGCTGTTTAGGTTGTGTACAATAAGCTTTTAGGACTTTTTATATTAAAAATCTCTTCAAAAACGATACTATGAGAGCAGTGACGGTAAAAAGGAAAAAAAGGCAGCAACAAGGAGTTGAAACTCTTCATAAAATAAAGAACATTAAGGGGAAAATTCTCTGCAAGGTCAGACCAACAGTCCTTGAAATTTCCAGACCAGATCCAGAAAACGTACTTCCAGGTAATTAAGGTTTATAAGTTCTATGCTTGTGGGTGATGACACTCATTCATTAGTCATTCATTAACTTAACATGTAGAAAGACGTCACTGCTCCTGAACAAATCTGGTATCAGATATAAAAGGACATAAATTAATCAAGAATAGACATAATGAACCTCATTAGCAGCAATGACTTTAGCCTTTAATGAACAACAGTGTTAATTTGTCCTCTGTGCAAAACCACTTTGTCTCAATCTAAGCAATCAAAAGACTGAATGCTGGTAATCTGAGGACTATTAAAAATCTGACCTTACCTGTTTCATGTGGATAAACATCCTATTTTGCTGTCCGCTAATGAACTCGAAGGTTTCCTTTGTGCCTGTTATTAAGTTCTTAGCAACTATGCATGTTTTGATAACAGGTATGTTCACACTCATGCTCTGTGCAAATACATGTGCAATAAATCTAGTTGTGTCGGCGCTCCAGTGCTGAAAGCCAAAAGAGACAAATCGATCTTGAAAAGAAAGCAAACCTCAACATACCTCCACCTGTAAATATAGATATAGTACGTTACTTCTAAAAACACAAGAGCCATTCCAGTGTTCATTGTGGACACCATTTGTCATGAAGTTGTTTTTGTTTTCTTCTTTGGAAGAGCACTTCAGACCCTGTCAGCCCTTTGATTTCCGAGGCGTCAAGCTCGTGTGATTACAGGGAGGATTTGACGAGACGGAGACACGCTGACAGCGATGATGCTCGCCCGTCGACGCCACAAAGGAAGCAGCGACAGCAATTCGCAGGAGGAACAAACCATCAATAAGCTCGCAAAATGTTCAAATCACTTGGGCAGGCACCACAGAGTCCTCTCATTCACAGGTATGGGCAGAGGAAATTGGTTCCACCCGAGGTGTTTTTACAAAAATACAGAGCGTCAGATAGAGTCAGGGCGATGAAGCTGTGGAGAGGCGTGTTCGGTTTGGGAGTTTTAAATGTTTAAATGACAGAAATCTTGTTGTTTTAGCACTTTACTTTTGTGGATTCCATCAACTCAAAATGACACTTTTACATTTTAAATTTTTATTCTAATTTTGGCGAAAATTAGGTTCACTGCTCCTTTAACATGTCCACGTTTCACACCGAGCCACAAAAGACCTTAACGAACCCCGCTGTGGCAGGGGGAGCACTAACGACACGCATAACGAGGGGGAGGAGCAACAAACCCCCAACTGAAACTGAAACTGAGGTGTTAATGGCTCCTAAAGGATATCTGGAACTCTCAACTAGTCAGTCAGAACTGATGAAGCCTCTTGGATGAGAGGTGGAACGTCTTCAAGGAACTCAAGCAAGTCCATTTGCTACGATTAAACTATGAGAACAACCATGACCTGGATGACTGAGGAGTTTAAAATTTAAAAATGATTACTGTTTAGGCTGTGCACTGTTACCCGACACAAAATCGTCGTGTTTCTCAAATATCTTTCACCTCTGTTTGGTTAAGTTTATGCACAAAAGCAACTTCGTGAGATTAAAGGGAAGATTATAATAAAATAAAGGGCTTTTATCATTGTAGTCGCAATAATAAATACAGTTAAGTTTAATATGAACATTGGCGTTCGGTTAGAAACATGAAACAAACAGAAGGGCAATGTTTTGTTGACCCATCCTTCCACCCTGACCTCCTCCTTCTGTGGACCTTGTGATCGATAGCTTCATCATCTCACTTTATCCTTTGCTCCTGCCATAATTATGGTCTCATAATGGTTCATTAGCATTATTATGCCTTGTTGTTTATTCAGATTTAATTCACAGTTGCCTAGCAACAATCCTATCGCATGCACAGAAAATCTCAAATTAAAAATAAAATGTCAAGAAGCTGATGGTGAACGTAAGTTTTTCAGCTTTTTGTTTCTTGGCTCATAAATATCGTGATTAGTTTTCCCGAAACAAATTGAATGTCACAATGTCCTAAAGCTGTTTTTATATTTCATATATATTTAAAGGTATATCAACTGGATGGATTACGTCCAACAATAACCAAAAAAAGACGATATTTTGCATCAAGACTGATAAAATAAGAACATGGAGGCGCTGCTACAGCTCACCTGGTTGGATAGGGGCTATAGTCCCCGACACAGTGGTCATGGGTTCGAGTCCCGCTCATGACCCTTTGCTTCCACCATTCTTCCCCCCCTACTTTCCTCTCTCCTTCTCTCTCTGTCTATCCTGTCTAATAAAGCCTAAAAAGGCCAAAAAATATCTTAAAAATAAATAATAGCCACATGGGTCAGTGCAGGGTTTTACTGAGAACAATTCTACAGTAAAGAAAACATCACATGTCTGCTTTTAGGAGACACGGCACTCCAGAATAATTCATTCAGTGTTTCTTAATTAAACTGACTCTGATGGGAACGCGGGGAGGATGTGGAGACATTTAGCTGCAGAAGACTCATCTCCACTCCAGTTTACCATCACTTCAGATACACTACGGTCATGTTCAAGTTACATGCACTAAACTCTATGTACAGAAACAATCAAGCATTGTAAGAAAGCAGTATTAATCCACATGTTAGAAATGATGGATTGTGGATTTGAACATGTTGTTGTTCTTTTCCTGAAGTCGGACTTGCATCTCAAAATCTATTAGAAACAAGCGTCTTTTATTTACACACTGACTTCACATCAGTAGCAGCTGCAGGTAAAAATAATGTTTTGCTTTTTTGTTTCTTAACAGCTGCTTTTTTATTATTTTTCAGGCAGAGAGAACACCTGTGAACATGTAGTCAAAGGTAAGTTTGTTAATAAATTGGTTGATTATTCATTGCCAACCATTTCTGATTAGAGATGACTCCTGAAGCACTTACAGATAAATTCAAGTTAACACCTTTGAATTCACACCAACTATGCAAAACAGGACAGTGTTACAGGATTTTTCTGGTTTATGCTGGTTTAGTGGTTAACATTCACACAACCAGTGGCAGAAACTAGACCTTCGAAACATTTAGCCATTACTTTTATCTGACTTCATCAAGTTTAAACATCAATCCATGACTTGCCTTTGACTGGGATTCTCTGATCAAGTCATTTATCTGAACTGACTGCTTTTCTTCATAATTGTATTAATTTTGGCTTTTGCAGGCTTCAATGGACAAAGCAAGTTATTTAAAGACCCCTTTTTTGGAAATCTTTTTCTTTTTTTTACCCTGTCAGCATGTCAATTTGGTGGTTTTTTATATGCTAGATGACATCATGAATAGGAGGAAGGAACCCCAGAGCTGAGCATTTCCATCATGAAGCTGCATGAAAGTCTCATAAACACAGATTCAAACGTCAAGAATTCTACACATAACAAATCCAAAGAACGAATCCTGTCAGCCCGCTGGGTTGAGCTTTCTGCATCATTATTCTATTTCAGAATCAATTTCAAACGTGTATGGGTGAATTACTTAAATATTACAACTCACAATTGTGTAGTTATGCAGTAGTTTTACAGTGTTTGAGTAAAGTTGTACATGAGCTGAGCTGCATCTCAGTATGAATATGAATAAATATGCAGCTTTTGATGGAAAGAGATGCGTTTTGGGGGTTTAGTTAATGACCGGAGAGAGACATTCTCACCAAATAGGACACTTTGGACATACAAAAGTGAAAAATTAAAGATTCAAACTGGCAGCAGTAGAGCATCGTTTGAAATCAAGTGTGTTTCAGCAACATACAATGCACCTGACAGCCTTTACATTTATCTTCGCTGAGTCTCTTTTTGCCGTTTAACCAACAACCAACTAACTTCTGATAATTGGTCTGCTGTGCTGCATTCACTGCCGGTCTGAATAAACAGATCCAGAAGTTCTTCTGTCAGCGTCTCTTTGAGTGGTTACTGTCACCCGTGATCAAACCAACGACCAAAACACTCTGACATTTCATCAAAACCTGAATTTAATGCATCACGACACTGAGATGGTTTTTTTTTTTATAAGCTCAAGAGTGTTTGAGATATTAAACCATTTTACAAAACACTGAAAGCGTTATTTCATCACGTCTGGGTTACCACTGTTCACTCGTTTTAATCTGAAAGCTTTAGATGGGCTTCAAACTAGAGTCAAGAGACCGTATCACATCACAGGACTTTAACATTTCTGCCTGTTCCTGTCAGAACACATTTAAACATGTTCATTGTTAAAATATTTCTTGGTCTATTTAAATGCAGCGATTAATTTTTTTTCTCCTTTATGTCTGTTCTTCCTTTTGTGTCCTTTTGTTAGTATTTTTATGCTTTTTCTCTAGAAAAGTGTTGATATAAACAAGTTATCATTTTCCACCTAAAGCTAAGAGAACTCCTTCTGCAGCCCTTTGATTTAAAAAAAATGACTTTTGCCTCGACTGACTCAGGGTTTAACTTTTGTTCCACGTGAAGGTGGAAAAATTTTCATCACTCCTAGAAAAAAAAAGGCAGCTACTGAGGGCTGATGGGTAATATTAAACTCTGATGATTACGCTGCTGCAGGCGTGAATATAGCAGATATCTGCTGCATTGTTACTGCAGCTACTGTCTTAGTCAGAGACGGTGAGGGGACGGAGCCTTTTTAAACTCTCATAAGTTTATGCTAAAGGAATAAATTACTTCCTGCTGACAGCTGAGATTAAATTCTGTCACTGTGACTCATAAATGCAGATCTGTATGTACACGTTAAGGTTAGAATTAAAGGAGAACAATATTAAAGAAAAACTGAACACCCCATTAAACACTGTATATTAGAAAAACAACACCTATTAATACGTGTTATATTTTTCTTTCTAAAATCTACCTCCTCACCGGTTTGCTTGTTTAGAGGTTTATTTGGGGAAAATTCATGGATAGAGCTTAAAGATAACTTCAACACCTGCTGCTACTGTTGTGAAATTTACAGAGCTTTAACCGTAACACGTTTCAATTATGTGATTATATAAGTGATTCAAATCACTTAACAAAAGAGCTGAACTGGTCATCCAGTCAATCAGTTAACAGAAATTAAATTGCAACCATTCTGATAACTTGATAATTAACAATGTAGTTCTAAAATGTGAGTATTATCCATCTAGTCTTTTACAATGATAACCTGTTTATCTCTGGATTTTGGATTTCTTAGATAAAGCAGTACATTTAGAGACTATATCTCAGGCTGTAGGATGAGCTCTCGTCTCAGATTTTATTGATCAAATCGGGTGTTCTGGTTTCAGCGTGGACCTTTGGAGGATGACTGTGCAGGACAGTTATCATGATCCGTCTACGTAGAGTAAAGACAATGAGTCTGTGTTTATATGACAGAAATTAATTATCAATAATAAATACAATATGTTCGAGTGAATGAAGCCCTAAACAGTCTTCCAAGATATCCACTGGTCTGTTTCTGCTTTAGATTCTGGAGGGTAAACCTGAGATCCAGCATCAGTCTTATGTGCAAAATACAGCAGCTAAGGATGAGCAGAGAGCTGACTAAAGGAAGTAGAAAACATTGGATTTAAAGTTTATTTGATTGCTCGATAGCTGTAAATTGCAAAAAACAAACCACACACACACACAATCAAAGAACATGTAACCCTCTGAAGCCCTAAAATTTGCTATTAGGTTTGAAAGTCAGGTTATCTTTAAATAATCACTTGTTTATTCTCTCTGATAAATTCCACCATTCATTGGAGCTAGAAGCTGTGAATTTGTGAATTTTCAACTTACTCATCTGTGACGTGCCGCGCTGTCAGCACACTTAACTAAAGTTAAAACTGTAATATTTCATTAAAATCCCTGAAATCTACAACTCTCATTTTAAAAAATGCTATAAAAAAAATCACATGCAATTATGAGAATCTGTAAAAAACTAAAAATTCTGTGCACCTCAGTGCAACCATTAAGCTATTATTAGTGATTGAGCTGCAATCAACAGTCAAGTGGCCAAAAATCAGGAGCTTGAACTGCAGGCTGTTTTTGCAGAGGCTGTGTTTCTTGTGATTTCATGCATTACAACTTTGCTAAACTGCACCGATTTTTGAGTTGTCTCTCCTTCTAGTCATGGTTGTGCCATTTCATTAGAGGTGCAGGACTTTATATTACGGTGAATAAATGAGCCCACAGTGAGAAAAACCTACTCAGAATCTGCTCAGAGTTCAGAGAGTTAAATTGTTGTTTTTAGTCTCAATTCTTATCATTTTGGTTGGTTGTTGTCTTGTTTTTAGGGAATGCCATGGAAAAAAAACCCTGCAAATAATGAACAGATTAATCAAGAAAACAACAGCCAGAATAATCAAAATAATTGTCAACTGCAGCACTGTGTTGTCTGAACAACAACACTGCCTAAAACTGAAAAATCATGTAGAAGAATAAGAAGCAAGCAAGAATTTGATCCAACCACTGATATCTACCTACAGTTTTCAACTATCTGTTGCTATCAGATTACAGTAAACAACAAACTTCAGGCCAGAAGTGACAGAAAAACTGTAGAAACTGTAGAAATCCAAACCAGAATCCCCCAAAAGCATGCACTGAATCTCACACCTCATAACAAGCTGTATGAATTCTGCACATGATGCGCCCATCGTCATTTTTCACCGAGGCTGCACCTGAGCAACACACTGCACACAGGGGACCACGAGAAGCAATTTCAGTATTCATGAAAACCGAAACCTGCTCCACTTTCCCCCCCAGGAATCCAGAGAACTACAGGTTAGATGAATTTGAAACAAAAAAAAAAAAAAGGAACCGTGAATGTGAAACTGTTAGCTTCCCGACAATCAGGCTCTTTGCATGCTGGTGACAGAACGAGCAGGGACGGAAAATTACTGGATGGAAGGACGAATGTGCGGCAAGAAACACAGCAAACAGAGATGAGATTCAAGAACTGTGAAGAAAAAGGACAGAGAAGAAACAGAGAGCCAAGGAGGCAATGAGCAGAATATGAGAAATATCACAAGAAAAAGGAGAAGAAATGATAATAAACGAAGAAAATAAAGCAAAATTCCAAAGCCTCAAGACGACCAGACTTATTAAGTGTTGTCCGCAGAAAGAAAGTGAAGCCTGATGCATCCATTCCTGTTTCTCCTTTTTCTAATGCTGACATGACAACTGATGGAAATTATTTTACACTTTTCATTTAAAGAGGCCCCAAGACAACAATCTAATACCATGCAAACAAAGTCTTCTTCTTCCCACAGCGATCCAGCGGAGGAGTTTTTCAGTATTCCCTCTGCTGGGAGGAAGACGACGCTGCGCTGAGACTCAGACGGATCAATAAGACTCCCACTAGAAGAGTGGGCCGCTGGCTGCAGGAGCCAACGTCTCTATTAGCACCGACTCACACATCACTCGAGGCTCCTGAGCACAAAGCCACACCATCTAATGAAAATCCCACAGGTCTCCAGTTGCGTACTCCGAAAGCAACAGTCTGCATTTCAGCCCCCAAAGCACCAGGAGATAAACATACACTTCTTGACTTGGTCTGCACACTCCCTCTGCTGTGCTGTGTGTGTGTGTTTGGAATGACAATGAAGCTCTTAACATAATTACTGTGAACACAACCGTGAGGATGCAGGAACCCTTATGGCTGGACAGGAGGATAATACTCATCTGTTGTGCAACACGGAATCACATGAAGTGGTATTTTAGCCTTTGATTCAGACTTAAATCCTGTAACTCTGCAACTGTTGAGAGATTTCTAAGTTTGTACAGACATTGATGGTCCACAGAGGATAAATCCTGTGACTCTGGTGATACTCTGATGCCAAAGTTTTCATGAGATTGTCATGTGGTGGGTGAAATACCTCAAAAATTCCCCTCAGGACGATCTGAACCAAGCCCAAACCTCACAATGTATACAATATAGTATGACACATTTTCTATTTTAGGTTTAGTTATTCCCCAATATGTACAGTCATGGGCTGCAGGGTGGTGCAGTTGGTAGCACTGTTGTGTCGCAGCAAAGGTTGCCGGTTCACATCCCGGTGGGGGCACCGGAATCTTTCTGCATGGAGTTTGCATGTTCTCCCCGTGCAGCGTGGGTTCTCTCCGGGTTCTCCGGCTTCCTCCCACAAAGTCCAAAAACATGTTGAGGTTAATTGGTGATTGTAAATTGTCTGTAGGTGTCAATGTGAGTGTGCTTGGTTGTCTGTCTCTAAGTGTAGCCCTGCGATGGACTGGTGACCTGTCCAGAGTGTCCCCTGCCTTCACCCTGGGTCGGCTGGGATAGACTCCAGCCCCCCATGACCCTAGTGAGGATTAAGTGGTGTATGGATAATGGATGGATGGATGGATATACAGTCATGAACAAAAGTTTGAGTTTCCAATGATTCCTACAACTCAAAACATATGTCACAAAACTGATGATGCATTTTGGCTTTTTGATAGATTTACTGAAGGTCGTCTGGAAATATGATGAAATATCAAATATACTTACAGCAGCAGAACCAATTAAATTAGGGCCAAATAGAATCTTTTTTTTCCTGGAGGGCACTTTGATACAATGGCTTTTGTCTTGATGAGAAATTTTGGGGAAGAAAAACCAATGCAAACAAACAAAAAGACCCCACAATAGAACTATTTCATCTTCTTAAATTGCATACTTAGAATTAAATTGTTTTCATCATTTGTCTAATGTGACATCTGTGTTATTGTAAAGCACTGTAGCTTTGTCTTCAAAGGATGCTAAACAAATGAAGTTATTATCATTATTGTACAATCATCATTCAACCAGAGATGGCGAATGTTCAGCGCTTAAATTAATAACATTCCGTTGACAAGCTTGTTTGTTTGCAAATTGGGAACGATAAGACTCCCAATCATCTGATGACACTTCAAAAACGTTGAGATAATCGACCTTTTACACCCCATGTGGTAGGAGTATGTGAGGATTATTGATCTGTGAATGATCTGTGATATGAATCCTCTGTCTGAAAGCAGCGCACACCCGTCCTCCACCCTGAGCTCCACCCTGAGCTCCACAGCCTCACCTTTCCACTGTATAATCCGCTGTATAATCACTTTCATGCAAAACCAGCCTTACCGTAACAATAAGGCCCCTCTCCTGGAAGTATTTGACCAGAGGGATGGTGTTTTGTTTAAAGTTGGTCAGGCGGCGGTCGATGGCCTTGGGGTTGTCGTCGGGTCGTCCCTGCTGCTCGGCTCGCTTCTGCAGCCTCTCCTTCAACCGGTGGTTAGTGCAGGCCAGGAACACCACCAGGTCAGGAGTGCAGATCTGGAGGGAAAGAAAGAACGGTCGAAGCATTTACAGCCTGAACATCCTGTACCGCTCAGACGAACCTTCATTCATATGTGATGGTCGTAATCCGGCCCTGAGGACGCTCTGATCTGAGCAGAGAGCAGAAGCTCGGGTCAATCTCATTTTAAATTCTGTCCGTTCAGGTCAAAATTTTAAAATGGCAATTCACACAAAAATAAAGACCTCATCTCTGCGGAGACTTGGAATAAGTATAGAATATATGTGTGTGTGTGACTATAGGTACACATAAGCAGTCCAGCTCCTGAGTTTTACTGGACTCAATCGCTGTCCTGAAGATTTGAGCCTGCAGCCTTGAAAATAGCTGCAAGTTGTTCCAGCAAAGATTCAATTTTAACACTGGAGGGAATAATGAGTCAGACAGGATGACACTGTACAATCCCCAAAGCAGAAGAGAACATAAGCTGCCACACAGGCGGCCCGTCTTTCTATTATTACTTGTGTTTGATGAACAGAAGAGATTGAGACTGTAGATGGTTCCAGGAAAGTATTTTAAAAATCAGTTTATTTTTTTGTGTGTGTGTGTGTAATAAACCACAGCAGATGAAACTAGAAGTCTGGCGACTGTGGCAGCAGCTTTGTACATATTTAGCGCTGAAAACCTACAGAGGAGTCACTGCTCGACATTTCCTCATTTCATTCACGTTACAAAGCTGCATTTATTATTTTCTCTTGTTCTTGGTAATTACCTGTTGTATATATAATAATACATTTTTTGTTTTTTTGTTTGTTTGTTTGGTGCAGATTCCGATACGTATATTTAGCAATCAAGAAAACCAATAGCTGATATATATTTGCAGTAAAAATTACAATCTTTGTATCACAATTCGACTTCACTGCTTTGTTTATTCATGCTTTACATGTTTTTTTTAAAAAAACAACAAAAAAAAACACTTTCCAACATTTATTCTTCAGTGTTTCATTTGCAACCAATCAGTCAGTGCTGTGAGCGAGACGTCATTTGAGACAATAATACTGTAACTTTGCATTTAAACCATAGCAGCGCAAAAGTTATTTCATTTAATTGGGAACTGCCTTGAAAAAATTAGGATAATTAAAAAAAAAAATAAAATAAAATCTGAATATTAGACCTGATAATCTGCCAGGCTGATAATTGTTTGACAACCTAGTTTCCTTCAACAGCTTCTTCTAAAGAACATCTATTTAACTAAGACAGACAATCTAAAAAGAAATGTACCTGTTTGAACCTCATGCAGTTTCTGGGCATTTTTCTCTACAGCATAAAGTCCTGCACCTCTATGGAAACAGCTCAACCATCAATAATAGAATCAGAGGAAACTCAGAAATGACTCTTCTGCAGTTTAAGACAGTTATAAGCCTTCAATCATAATGAATTATTTATTTTGGTTGTTTATTTTTCCCAAAATCAAAAAGAAGAGAAAACCTCAAACATTGCCCACAGATGTTACTCAAGGGCTCCTGTTGAGGAACTGTAGTGGTCCATGCTTTATCTGATTTATCCACTTCACCGTTTGCTGATTGTCCACATGATCTGCTGGTCACAAACTAAACTAAAACAAATAATTACATTAAAGTGAAAACCTACATGAAAAAATTAGCCAACATTCATCTAAAACAAGCCAGTGTCAGGATATATTTTTAGCCTACAGCATGCTCAATCTAACCAAGAAGTTCTGGTGTCTGACCAAACCAAGTGCCTCAACCTGACCAAACAGTGAATGAAAACTTTAGTCTAAGAATAATGGTCCCACAAGAGGTGCAAGTCTCCTGGATAAAAAGCCTCCAAGTCTTACACAGAGTTAGTTTTTCTTTTAAACTTGAAGCCTTTCCTATGCTATATTACAGAAAGATCATGCATTTGTTTCAAAATGTAATGAGAATGCAGTTTAATTTAACCTGAATTAATTTACTGGTCGCTACAGTACCTGTTGCCAAGACGTACTGGTGAGCAAAATAACTATCCCAATTTACAAGAAGAGAATGTCACCAACAGCACCAACTCAGGCCTGAGTAATATACATTTAATTTGTGACACACCACTGAGCTCGACTGCATTTGCTTCACAAAGTCCAGCACACAAAGGCATCACTCGGTAACTAACGACCAGCCGTGTGCCGGGCATTTAAAGATCAGTGAAGGATGCTGTTATCTCACTAATGCAAAACAGCATCAAAGGGAAGCCGTTTGGTTTCTATGGATCTGGGCTGAGAAGGTGAGACTCACAAACAGAGTCCTCGTCATCTTGAATCTGACGGCTCCACCGCCGGGAGTTTTCCTCTATAAAAAGCATCGAGAGTGCTTTATTACTATTCATACGGCGTCGTTTGGTTTCCTCCTGTTTGTGTTTCACTTAGATGAAATGCACATGATGAACACTCCAGAGTCCACATTTAACCTGGCACGCTGCCAGAGCTGAAAATAGCTCCAGCGGGGTTGTTTATTGAGGCGCATGCCACTCCTCGCGATGAGACTCACTTTTCAGTCTTGAAAAGTCAAAGTTTCTGTTTCCATGGCGACCACACGTGCTGTGTTTTTTTTCTTTCCCAGGTTGTGTTGCTGATGCGGAGCGAAACTCGGTAACCACAGCTGTTTCTAATGACAAATCAGTTGTTGTACGGATCAGAGAATAAAGACACCTACAGACAGGTGACAAATTAAAGGAAAAGCCTTCAAGGAGGAGATCAGGTGGGTCTGTTACGCTGTGACATCGCTTGGATCCACTTGTCCCCTTGGAAAGAAGGGTCTCAAATGAGTACAAATGGATGTCACTGGCTTTGGCAGTCACAAGATCTCACCCCAGGTAAACACCTTTGGGAGATTTTGGACCGACATGTCACACAGCGTTCTCCACCACCATCATCGAAACACCAAATGAGGGAATATCTTTTGGAAGAACGGTGCTCATTCCTCCAGTAGAGAGATTTGGAGACTCAATGCCAGGGAACACTGAGGCTGTTCTGGCTGCACATGGTGACCCAACACCGTCCTAATAGCCCGCATGTTGTTTTTTTTGCATTTCATTTGTCACTCTCTGTGGGCTCGCTAGACTGTTTTAATACCAGCAGTGATGCTATCGCTGTGGCTCAAAGGCCAGCGACCACGTGGTGGACTTCCTCTAAAGCACACATTCACACACAGAGTCCTAAATAAGGTGAATAAGTAGGCAGATGTTGACATGAGTGCTGGATCGTACACGACAGCTAATATCCTTTTAGGGATGTTGTGCTAAATCCATTCGCTCAAAGGTTTTTTAAAAAAGAACCGATGCAGTAATTTAAGCAGGTGCAGAAGAAATCTATAATGAAGCTAGATGATTCTGATGTTGTCAGGTTTATTATATTTATTAGGTTTTAGTGAACCAAACCTTTTGTAAGATTGTTTAAAAGCGACTCATCCACCATCTCTGGCGTTTGAACCAATTAAGGCTGCTGCAAACATAGAAACAGCTGAATAAGGGCATCAGTCCAGAGCTGTGTTTGTCTTCGGTTAATTTCATTGTGCTCTGCCTTTCTACGCATGTGTAGCTGCAGACTATCAGACGTCTCCATCTGTCTACATAAACCTGACTGTTCGGGGGTTACTTCCTCTCCATCCGGCATCCTGCGGTTCTCATGGCAAGACACGGATTTCTAATCTTAGACGTCTTGGGGAGATTTCAGTGGCATTATTCTAACTTCTCCAAACAAATAGAACAACTATTAAGATTTAGATTACTTACTAAGATTAATTATTTGATCTGTAAGAAATTACAAAATAGTTAAAGCTGTCATTTACAATCTCGACAATTCAGTCTTTACTGTGACATATTTTAGAGATAAAATTACTGATAGAAACACATTTGTTATGTGTTTAACAGCTCACATGTGTTCCACCAATACCAGGCACTGTTTTGTACAAACATCCATTGATTTTGCTATGATTAGATTTTGAACTAACCCCATCAGTTAGGATGATGAGGTTAGTTCATCATCTACGTTTGTGGCTAATGTCCCAGATGCACATGTTTTATGGTGTAATATGTGCGATGTGACCACGCTGGTGGGGTTAAAGAAACACTCGTTTCTTTTGCTGTTGAAGGACAAACACCTGTTACAACTATCCAGGCTGTTAAACCTGACTTGCTTTAATATTGAAAAACTCTGACATGGTGTCCTTCAGGATGTGCTAAAGTACAAAATAATCTGTGAAATGATCAAAACACTGACTAAACTGTAAACACAACTGCAAAAATGTGTCACTTGAGTGATTATACTCATGTGTTGTATGTGGTGACCCAGTAATGCGTATTGTACTTGTATGGGCTCAGACAATATTGCTTTCATTCCACATCACTTTTAACCCAACAGAGAGAGGCTGAAGCCACATGCTACTTGGCATTTTGTATTTTCACTTCCGGCTGTGCTTGGTGTAGGTTGTCGTGTGCTTTGTGTTTGCGGGCTGAGCGGCTCCGGCCAGTGGAGGTGATTACGCACCTGCGGCCAATCGCCAATCAAGCAGGTTAATGCCTGGCGTCTCCTGCTGCCCAGTGCCAGAAGACTGAACTCCTCTCACGGGGCATCAAGGCCAGCTCTCAGTCGTAGAGTTTTGCAGTCTTGAGCTTTTCTATGCGTCTCTGTGCGAGCGCATTTCTAACTATGTGTTTCCCTCCGTCTCTCCAGCTCTCACCTCCACTGGATTCCTCCACCCGCTCAGCAGCAGCGTCCCTCGGATCCTCTCCCTCACCCGACCACAGCGTCCGCACCCTGAGCACCAACTCCATGCGGCACCACCTGCACCAACCTTCCCCGCTGGATCACCCCCCTGCCTCTGGCCTCACCCGTCACTCTCCCTCCCTGGTTTCTTAATTGAACTACCTTTTCACTACTCTCCAGTGTGTCCCGCCTCCTTCCATCCAGCATGTTCCTCACACATTTTTGCTTTAAAAAAATACTTAAAGAAATGAATCTGGAACTGGTTTTTTTTCACGAGTATTACTATTATTAATAATCTTGCAGCTACTTTCTTGATTAATTTATTAGTTGGTCACAATAGAGCCCAAGATGTCTGTAGATGTTTTGTTTTGTAGAACCAATTTGGCCCAAAGTGCCCAGAAAACCGAGGCTTCGGTCTGTGACGCCAACAAAAGAACAAACCTCCGTCTTTAACCTGCACAGATTCTGTTAATGTCACCCTCCCACTTTACTGGCATATTCCTGGTGGATATGTGTCAAGATGAAACTTCAGAGAATGCTGAGCCGGAGAGCTTTGCAAGCTCGCTACAAGAACAAATACGCAATGTTACTGTTTTTGCAACTTTGCCTGAAGCTGGTGGAAGTCTGAGTCTCGCAGGAGGAGGTGGATGAAGCCATAAGCGCTACTCGGTAATTAATTCTTCTCAGAGCTTAATGTTGAATTTGTCTGTGATGCTTCAGAGGAGTGTGCAGCAGAGTTATGAAATCCACATTGAAATTACTGTCGAGCAGCTTCTGCTCAGGTTTCATGATTGCCTTTATGATGAATGAGTTTGCATCTACAAGACAAGGTGGCAGTTTCATGGAGAGAACTGATCAATGGCCAGTCACAGCTTTGGGCCACTTGGCGTGTTTTCATAATCCATCACAGTTTGATTTTGGAAATTGCTTGTTTGACGTGATTAACATGGCATGTTTGGCATTCTTCCTTGATTTAAAAAACAAACAAACAAAAAAACAAACAAACAAAAACCTTGTATGACTATTCAATTACCAAAATTGATGGATTGATGTGTTTTGTAGATTTCGGCTCCCCCATCGGCAGATTGACAGGGATGAAGAGACGGACTGACACTTCCATAGTCAACAGAAGTGTTTGTGAAAAGGCTTGAAGGGAGGATGAAGGGATAGACGGTCTCTCTGGGCAGCTATAAAGGGAGCAGGATGGCTGTGGCGGCCCACAGGGGCAACTCATAAATGGCTGCTGTGATGTTGTAAAGGGCAAAGTAGCAGCATGGGGTGAGTAATGAAAATGGATGCTGCGGGTCCTCAGAGGATCACTCAGTCGTCTCTGAGCTCACACGCCGCTGGGGAATATGAGATCCAAAATAAAGTACTGAACCTTTCAGAATATGAACTATATGATGCGTAAAGCAGCACTGAGGCAGCTTGATATCAGTTTTAACCCTATGAACACCTCTGTAGTCTGATTATTTTGTGGACCGAAGTGGCTCAAAGGAAATAACTGGTGCTTAAAGTTTGATATTTTAGGCTTAACCACCTGCATACGAAGAGTCTCAATTTTCACCAGAATTGTCATGTTGTCAGTTTGATCCCCGGCTTAACCCTACAAAATCAGGGCCTGTGGACATAAAACTCTAGTGTATATAACAAAGCAATGCACTGCGATAGCTTCATCTAATGAGAATTCATTTGACAGGTGGTTTCGTTTTTAGGCAGCGTGATTGCTGTACATTTTACTGATACTATTTGAACCCATCCATCCATCCATCCATCCATCCATCCATCCATTATTTATACAACGCTTAATCCTCATTAGGGTCATGGGGGGCTGGAGTCTATCCCAGCTGACTCAGGGCAAAGGCAGGGGACACCCTGGACAGGTCGCCAGCTATTTGAATCCACTAAAATGAATTTTTGTTGTTATTTTTTAGTCTCTATGAAGTGATAAAATACAAAAAATACACGAGAAGTGTAGCCTAACGGCACCTCCAACTTCACCATGTCAGTATTGCTGCACAGCAGAGAGCACATTTCCAGTAATGAAACAGAGAGAGCACTGCTGGACGCCACATTCAAATCAAACTGGTTATAGGAAAAAGATGAGAAATTTTAAATAATCGTTGCATCATGTAAGAATGAATGAAATATTAACTACCCAAGAGATTACGTTACACAGTCTGTGGCATAAAAAGAAGTACTGTAAACATCACTAGTGAAAGATCATTAAGTCCCAGCAGGAGACCGTAAACATACACACGATGCAGCAATTAAAAGCTGCCTTAATAGGAAGTTAACTGTTCCTTATGTTAAAATGTTCTATAAATTCAGACACCAAATACAGTATGCAATGACAGACTGATAAAAATCGAGTCTGAGGACACATATTGTCCACATGACGAGCTAAAAGAGCATTAAAGGGTTCGCATATCTGTATAAAAACTGCAATTCACATAAAAAAAAAGAATTGTGTTTTTACTCTGCATTATTCACCATTAAGGTACCAGGGAACAGAAAGAATCCATCTTCTCCTACACAATACTAGACAACGCACTGCTCTGCAGAGCCAATTACAGGCAGATTTATGGCTCAATGTGTTTTAGTTTGCCCAGTTCCCTTCACGCACAGAGTGAAGGATTATGGGAATTCAACCACCGCAGTGGTTATGAAGACGTGAGTGTTCAGTAATCTAACAAACCAACAGTGCAATGACATTATGCGTTGGTCCAATGCCAAATGATGGATGAGAGACAATCAAGCGTCAAGCTCTGGGGCTACGAAATGATGCCAACATGGAACTGCAGTTCCTCAAACATCCACTAGAGGCTGCCTCCAAAAGTGAGTCAGTCCCCATAGACCTCTATATTAAAATGCTCAACTTTACAGCAGAAATAAACATGTTGGCAGCCTCATACAAAAAAGTTTTTGAAATCTGTAGCTAATGCTAATCCATAACAACTGTACTGGTGAATTTTTATATCTCTTTTTATGTCTCTTAACTCACCCATTTAAGTTGTATTAAGACTTAAAGATCTGTATATTTAATGTCACAGGACAACAGTTTGTAGTTGAACAAGTTACGAAATCAAAGTCAATGCCAAAATTAGAAAACATAAAGTTACACGTTTTTCTAGACGCATCCTTGGGAATTTATGTGGGAGATACAACAGCGCACCAGCGTCACTTAATTGAAGGTTACAGTTAAAGCGATAGCAGGATAAACTGTAGCTTAGTGCCCAATCAGTGATCAGTAACTGGTATACTGTGCTTTATAATGTGTAACTACACTTCTCCCTGTGTCTCCACCGGTTTCTCTGGGTGCTCGCAGTCCAAAGACATGCATGGCAGGTTAACTGGTGATTTTAAATTGGCTGTAGGCGTGAGTGTGCATGGCTGTCTGTCTCTTTGTGTTAGCGCTGTGATGAACTGACAACCTGTCCATTCTGCCAGTGTCAGCCGGGAAAAACGCCAACCTCCTGCAATTCCTCTACAGGATGAAGTGGATGAAGCAAATAGATAGACATTCTAGTAAATACGACCAAAACTCATAAGTCCATAGAAACACACTCACTTAAACTCTGAATGCTTTACAATGATTATAAAGGTTCATGTCCTGTATCTACAAATTTCCTGCCCACAAATCCAAACTCCTGTAGTTTCACACGCCTTCATGTAAAGTTTCCACACTCTCTGCAGCCAAGTCTCTCCATCTGTCTCACCCCTTCATCTTTCATCACAGCGGTCTCTCTTTTCAACCACTCAGCCTTTATCCATCTCCTCTCTCTGTTGTAAGATCCTCTCTTGGTCCACAAGTGTTGTGCTGCCGCTAATAACGACGGGTCGTGAGTTTTCAGCAGCCCCACTGCGACATTTAACAGCAGTGTGACGCTTACAAAGGGCCCATACAGGATTTTTAGTACGTTCAGGTGTGGTTATCGTGGAGCTGGCTGAGGGGGGGAAGAGTTTTAGTCGTGGTATAATATGAATTTATTAGTCAGCTGGCAGTAAAATTAGTTTAAAGCTGTTCTTTAAAGCAGAAATGCTTCAAAAACTGCGAAGATTTCATGCAATACTTTGTATTAAATGACAGAAAATGTTTAAATTCTAAAAACAAACAATTCCAAGATGTCTTTTTTAAATACCACTTGACATGTTTTACTCCGAATGATTCATTATTTAAACAACACAGTTCTGACATGATAAAAAAATGTTGTAATCCTACATGTATGGCTTAAATTAAGACAATTAAATACACACATATTTGTTTAAAATATGTTTCTGCTTCAAACCTTCTTGTCTATGAATAGAATTATACAACAACGAACTGACCAAAACATTTAGGAGAACTACATCATTGTACTCCATCTAATCAGCCCAAACACTGTCACTTCTCAACTCTTTCCACTTTGCTCTTCTGCTGCTCCCAACACATCATGTTTGACATTACCAGCTGTGGGCAACGTGGATTTGCATGAGATCTAATTTTGCCCTGATTTGACAGCTGATTAGACTTGGAGCTGTTGGATAGGCCGGATTCGACTGACAGACGAGAAACTGGATGTTGGAAGGACACACAAAAATGTTAATTAGCAACAGGGAACTACAGAAATTCTCTTTGTTCTTTGTTTTATTCAGTGTAAAACAAAAAAAAAAAAAACAAAAAATCCTGTATTAAAGCTACAACGTCCTCACTGATATGCCATAACTAGAGATAAAACCAGTGGCTTAAACCTCTGATTTAAATTTAGGAAAATACAGTTCTTCATGTTCGTAAATGATTATATGATGATTGTTAGACATTCTCATGTCAACACATGCATTAGGAGGCAGCTACCTTAGTTTTGCATATAGACTGGAAGTAGAGGGGAACTATAAGCCCGAGTCAGTCCAAAAGTCAAAATCACGCCGAAGTACAACTTTTAAAACGACAAGTCGTGGTTGAAGATGCCACAAGATCGATACTTTGGTACCAAGTCGATGCCAAAAGTCGGACAACATGACATTCATTTCTAGATGCTGTACTGGATCAGTAACAAGAGCATGGATCACTGCGGTAGTTTTGCTGCAACAGGAACAGCACACAAGTGTCCACATGCTGTTACTAAAACTTCTACATGTGTCACATGATATGCACTTTGGCCTAAAAAGCAGCAAAAAGTCTGAAGAACATAAACCTATAAAATGATTCTGTTTGTTTTCGCAGTGTGATACAATCGGTCCGACAGCACTTTGAAAGTCTAGAAGAGATTTTTTCATTCAAGTCCAGTTGTGTGTGCAGGAAGTAGGACAGAACAACTAGTTGAGTTTAAATTTAATTAGCAAAGTTGCTGCTAACAAAAAATGAGAATAATGCTGCAGTGTTTTCTGATTAAATT
>NW_007579153.1:21905-28878 GCF_000690725.1 Stegastes partitus
GAGAGTGCTCTTAACAAGGGATCGAAGAGCCATATCTCTAAAAAGCGTTGTTAGTGATGTTAGTTTTTCCTGTAAACTGGACACTCAGGGCCACAGGAAGTCTGATCCCAGACAGCACAAGGTCTCAGCACCTCATTTGTCAAAGCACAGCAGAGTTGTTTTCTCTCTTTGCTCCTGAGCGGCACAAAAGGCCCTTTAATAACCAGTTGTCACTTTATTCGATTGTAAATCCCAGAGCTGCTGCATCTGTGCATCAGCGGCCGAGCGGTCATCGGCTCCCATCCAATCAGCAGCGACCATGTGAGCTGTTTCTGAGCGGTTGCTGGGACACGCTCATAAACACCACTGCATGCATGTGTTATCTCTGAGATTTCATCTCCACTGAACTTCCCCTGCTTCTTATCCGACCCCAGGGTCCATTTGCAAACTGTCATCAGCCCTTTTATGCAACAATTCTGAATTCAATTTTCGAGATAATCTGCAATAAAATACAGTTTAGCAAATTGCAAAACCAGAGATGGGAAAACTTTTTAATTATGAGGCTGCACAAATGTGGAAATATGAGCTAATTCTCAAACATGCAGCAGCAGACGTGAGTTAGCTACTAACTGTCTGTTTGTTTTCCTTGTTTACACCCTCAGCTGATGTGCAGACACCGAGAGAATCTAAGTTTAATCACATCTAATCTGCTCCATGTTCCAAACAGCTGGAACTGCCGATAATAACCTCAGTAATAGCTCAATTGTGAGCTCTATCAAACAGAGGGGAGTGTTTGATTTTGTGGGTACTGTCTGGTTAGAGATCCGTCTCTCAGCGTGAGCCGGCCGCGTACATCCTCCTGCATTTTCTTGTTTAGTTTCTGTGGGAAGCTCTCAGACGAAGAGCGTCCGCTGAGTGGAATCTGCTGTCAGGCGAAGTGGACTGCGAGACAGCAGCGACCACAATATGAGCTCGCATTACACCGAGATTGTTCACAGAAAGAAAGTACAATTACCGCAGGGACGAGGAGATGTAGCGAAAACATTAGAGTGGGTTATCTGTCCACTGTGGTTAGAGTGATGGTTGGAAGGTTCCACGCACAATGTCAGGAACACTTTGCTTTGTAATTTATCAGCCATTTCTGGATCAAACAGCTATTTATCTGATCTGAAGTGCATAAATGTGGCATGCATTGTAACTTGTAGCCGCAATGGAATTAAAATAAAGGAATATATAATATAAAACAATATAATATAATGCATTTTTTGCAGCAAATTAATATACAAGTAGCAACTATTCCTACTCAGTTGCAGAAAATCTCTCGAGCCAGACTCAGACTACATGAGGGTTGAAATCCCAGCAGACTTTGAAATCAAGTTGCATCACACACATGAAGAAACCCATGTTCTTCTCTCTCATCTCAGACACGCACACGTTACAAGATTGGAAAATAAAGGTGCATCACCCAGTGCAGGATCACATTAAGAGCAGAGCACCGCCTCACATGATCTCATGGGGAAACAGATATAAACAAAACAGAGTCTGAGGTGCAACAACTCGCTGTGGTTCTAACAATACTGTGCAGTGGCAGAAAAACAAAAGCAGGAGGCTAAACCACAAGTCTGGAAGAGAAAATGGTTCAGAAGACACAGTCAACGCAGGTTGTCTGTTCCTCAGTGAAAACCTGAGGGCGTAATTTAACTATCAGTGTTAATATCTGCAGCCAACTTTAGCCTCAAGGCCTAAAATGTTTAGTGTTGCTTGGCGTCATTGTTCACTCTCATGCCGCTAAACTACTGCGAAAATACAGCCAAATGCCTACAGTAGTGCACCGCTCTTCCAAAATATGATTAAAAACTGCAAAATCTGATGTTTTTTGGGTTTTTTTTTAAAGCCGAAGACAAAAAACGTGATTTAGGCAGCGGCAATGTCCTGAGTCCTTTTCATCTTCTTTTTTTAACATGAAGTTAAAGTTAAATTAAATAGTTTTTTCTTGCTTTTGAAACTATATTTAATTCACAATTTGTCCTACACAGCCGCTGCATAACGTTTGCCATTCATGAAAAAGTAGCCTGTCTTAGCCTTTAGCATTTATTATTTTTATTGTTTTAGGTGTTTTAGTGCTATAAGCATTTTTAAAAGCTCAACAGAGTTGGTAGATCTCAACTTATTCATGGTCCATGTCTGCAATTTTAAAAGAGGAAAGTGTTGTAATTTACAGGTAACTATGGTTACAGGTAATGTGATTACAGTGGCAACACCATAAACGGTAAATTACAGTTGGAAAACTACAAATACAGTAAAATACTGGTGACCACAGCTGCCTGTATTTTACAGGAAAATCTGTGACAGGCCATAAGATTTGAACTGAAACTTATTTGAAAGTTTGATAGAAAGTCTGACGTCTCTGAGAGCAGTTCAGGAAGTTTAAGACGGTAAACATGTCCTCTGATTTTCAGGAAACGATGGCAAATTGGCTCAAAACTCATGGAGTCTCCTGCATTTAATAAATTCATTAAAACACTACTGAAAAGTAAACAAATGTGCATGAAGAGAACAGGACTTTGTTGAAATAATTAAAAATGTGTGTTACCACTAACTTCCATAATATTTACAGTTTGACCTTTTTGTTAAGACGTTGACTTAAACTACAGTTTATCCTAATTCATTAATTCACAGCAGTATTTAATAATAAGCACAAATGCAAAGTCAGCTTATTGTAGGTGCTGCACAAAGCCGATATGGAAACTTCCCATTGTGCATGATGTTTACACACTGTGTATACTGTAAATGTCCTGTCCTGTCCTGTATGTGATCCTGCTGTTTCTGTCTGCTGTTACAGCTTCTGGCATCTCAGCTCTGGTTTTCTGCTGATAACAGATCAGACTCCACTGCTCTCTGTTCTCCCAACACTTAAACCTGCAATAAATTATTTTTGGTCACTTGGCAACAGAAGGAATAAGCCGTGAATCACATTTTCCAACATCATAAAAATGTGAGTAGTTACCTAAAAAGCTCCTGAGCAACTCAGAATTAAAGACGGCACCGTAGATAATGGTGAGTTAAGAGGGTACAAACTGGAAACACTTAGCAGTTACTAACTAGTTCCTCACTAATCAATGATTGTCTGACATTAATTTGTGTTTTTATGGGCCCTAAAATGAAGCATCGTCATACACAACTAACCAGTAGTCGTTAAAGCTCCTTAATAACAGACCAGAAATAGCTCAAAAAGAGTAATTAATGATAAAGATATTAGTAAAGATTATAACTAGTTACAACTAGCGGCTGGTTGAGAGTTGACCAAGATCATTAATATAGTATCTGCTAGTCTGTTCGTGTTACTATCTAACATATAATACTTGATTATGAGTTAGAAACTTTGCATTACCTCAGTGTTGGCTGACTGTCGCCCTGGCTGACTGTTGGATCTGATGTTTGTTATTTTTTTTAATCAATTCTCGATAAAATAAGTTTCTTTTCAACAAGTGCTACTTAAGCAACGTTCTGCTCACAGCACTATCTGATTGGTTACCTGCGAGAAGTAATAGCCAATCAGCACTGAAGGGTAAAAAAATTACATTTTAATTCAACATTTTTATATAAAACCTAAATGAACAAAGGCCTGTTGTGTTGTTCTATTTATTTCCATTTTCATTTTCAACGCCAATATCGGTTATTGGTCTTCTTGAATATCAATAATCAGTATCAGCCCTGCATCACTGTCATCAGTGAGTTTATAATTATCAGGTAGTTTCTGATTTGTTCGTATTACCGAAGCTGTGAGCACAACATTGACATATCACGGCCTTGTTCAGTCGCTTATTTAAACATCAAGCAGTTGCAGAGTGACATCATTCATGCTGAATCGTGTTTTTGTCTTCACGTGGCAAATCTAAGTTCAGTATTCACTCTGCTTTTGCTCTGTTTTTGGTCTCCACCGACTCTTAAGCTGATACTTGCTGCCCTATGTTGACCAGCTCATCAGTAGCTAATACAACTTTTTGATCATCGTGAAGCAGAACTCACCAAACGTTGATCGGTCAGAGATTGCGAGCTTTAAACATCGTCAGACACTTCAGTTGTACTTTTCTGATGATGTGTTGTTGCAGCAGTAACTTTAACTGACTGTTTGCTTCAAATGAGGCGTTGCAGCGCAGGTGAACCAAAACACACATAAACAGAGATCTGAGAGCCAATATGAGGTCTGTAAATCCGAGGGGAGCTGCACATTCAGCTGATGATTGTCTGCAGGTTGGTCACTATGCGCACTCACATTACATGTCGTTTTCACACATTGTGTTTTTAGCCCACTGTGACCGAATAACAAATAATGCTGAATTTTGTAATGAAACCGACAAAGAAACATGTGTTTAAAGTGATGGCGGAAACTCAGTCTGCTATCAGCACTATGAACACTTGTTCTATAAAATCTGAGTGTCTTTTATCTGTGTTTGCATGGATTATGTGTGCATGACCTTGTGTCTTATTTGTAATAGCATAAAAACTATTTCTCTGATTGTATAAGCATGTGTGCACGTACCTTTGTTCATTTGTATTAAGGCCTGTGACAGGTTTAGTGCACTTGTCTTGGGCTTGTAGAAGTACATGTAAGTGAATGTGTACATTTGTTTGAGAGTGTCTGTGCAGTAATGAGTGTGAAATAAGGCAAACGAGAATAACTGCCAGAGACAGAAATTGCCTTTTGCTCCATTTGTTAGCAGACTGAAGCAGACGGAGTCTATACAGCCGCCTAATTGGCTTCGGCTGTCAACATTAACAAGCCATTTATATGTGCTCACTGAAAGATGATGAGATAAAGCACCACAGCGCCTTTCAGTAAACACCCAGAACAGTCCCATTTGGTTTCCCCTGCAGGCGCCCACAAATGCCCATTTAATCAGCACCACCGGGGAGCCGCAGTTTGTCGACTTTAATGCAGTTTGAAATTTACATTAAGTGACACATCAACAGAGCACACTGACTGACTGACACTGTGGCAGAGATCGAAGCATCCTGGTGAAACAGTCCTACTGCAGCAACCAACAATGGAAGTGAAGAGTTAAAAAACAGAGAACTCCCTTTTTATAGATTTACAGAAAACATATTTTTGTGTTGTCTGATTGAGATAATATCAGTCAAACTGAAGTTGAGTGGATTTGACTCAGTAGAAATGACATGACAAATATAGAAATAACTTAAGTTTGATTGACATTGTCTCACGTGGACAAGGGAACACTGGGTTTTCTAAATGTTCTAAAGCTCCTCACCCTATCTCTAAGGGAGCGCCCAGCCACCCTGCGGAGGAAGCTCATTTCGGCCGCTTGTATCCACGATCTCGTTCTTTTGGTCATTACCCAGATCTCATGACCATAGGTGAGGGTTGGGACGTAGATTGAGCGGTAAATCGAGAGCTTTGCTGCCTTGCTCAGCTCTCTCTTCACCATGACGGTCCGGTACAGCGACCGCAACACTGCAGACGCTGCACCGATCCGTCTGTCAATCTCATGCTCCATCCGCCCCTCACTCGTGAACAAGACCCCGAGATACTTGAACTCCTCCACTTGAGGCAAGGAGTCTCCACCGACTCCACCGGAGAGGGCAAGCCACCTTTTTCCTGTCGAGAACCATGGCCTCGGATTTAGAGGTGCTGATCCTCATCTCGCTCGCCCCACACTCGGCTGCAAACCGGCCCAGTGCACGCTGAAGGTCCTGGTTTGATGAAGCCAACAGAACAACATCATCTGCAAACAGCAGAGATGAAATTCTGTGGTTCCCAAACCGAACCCCTTCCTCCCCCTGGCTGCGCCGAGAAATTCTGCCCATAAAAACAATGAACAGAACCGGTGACAAAGGGCAGCCCTGGCGAAGGCCAACGCGCACTGGGAACAGGTCTGACTTATAACTGGCAATGTGAACCATGCTTCTGCTGCAGTCGTACAGGGAAGTGGAGTTACATGTTTTCACAATGAACTCTTCAAGTGCAGGTCGTGTTATGTCCAGAGGCCTCAACAGACTGACTGCCACACATCAAACCACACATGGAAACTACTGAGCCCTGGAGAAATTCACAATCTTGTGACGGTCCAACTCTGTCTCCCAAATGCTACATTCCTATAAACTGCATTCTCTTTTGGGAAAAACTTTTTTCTCGCTGTTCAGTTTGTAGAAGCCACAAAGTTTTGCACAACCAGGACGGAGGCTTAAGTCAGACTGGAGTTCTCATTACAGGAGGAATCATTAATCTTAGACTGAAGTTTCACTTTCACTGGTTTACTCCTGATTTTCTCTCAGTTTGCTTGGGTTTAGGTATAAAAATGATATAGGAAAATAATACTCTTTGGTTGACATTTTCACAGTAATAACTACATGTTCAAAGCTTGGTTAAGTTTAGCCAACAAACCTACTAGATTAGGTTTAGAAAACCAGCATGTTTGGCCTAAAATATAACTCTTTTACTATAAATTTGAAGCTTCTACTTAATTTTCTGGTTAATCAGGATGATGACTCCTGGCCCATGAGATATATGACTGGTTGGCTAAAAGGAAGTGACGGTCAGGCAATAAAATAAATGGCATGAATGTGTTAATTTGAAACATGTTTGTAATACATCACAAAAAAACCAAAATCCAGCAGGAAATCTGTTTCCCTTTAAACTGAATTGAGAAAACAGTTTGGTTCTATAGACAGGGCTGGACTGGAGCAGAAATTACAAGTTTTCACACCCTCATCATTTTTTCAACAATTCTCTCCAATTATAGTAATTTTCTGCATAAAACAGTCCAATTCAGAACAACTTATATGAGTCAAATATCAAGTGTGTAATGGGTGATAAGGACTTTGTTTCCGTTAACATCTTGTCTATGGCAGCACTACACAGTCACATGTGCCTCCAATTAAACACTTAAAAAGGCCAGAACTGAACCCTTTCTAATGATTTGACTGGAGTTTGTGGGACATACAACACAACATGGTAAGAGGTGCTGAGGCTACC
>NW_007579153.1:33943-52484 GCF_000690725.1 Stegastes partitus
GGCTCCCAGGCTGTCCTCTGGACCTTTTGGTTTTTTGAACTGTGGTTCATGACCTGTTTCTGGACTGCCTGCCGGCTTTGTTTTTTGGTGGTTTTGTTTTTTCTCCCCCTATAGATTTCGGATTATCTGCCAGACTGTTCTGGACACCTTTTGTTTGTTTGTTTTTTTTTCTTCTGATATTTCCAGATTGCAGACAGTTTCCTCTGCACACTTATGTAGAGAAACCTTTGCTGTGTCTCTTTGCTGGTGAGATACATGTAAAAACAAAACAATTTCATAATACAATTTAATTTTTTTTGCCTCGATATGAAAACTAATTTAACTTCTGCAGGTATTATCATATCAGATGATGGAAGAACTGAACAGCCTAGACTGTTTTGGAGAAAACAAGATGGAATATGTATGGCCAACCCTCATAATGACCAAGATAAGAGCTTAAAGCTAATGACATTACCCTGAAAATAGCCTCAGGCTCACAGGGTTAACGGTAAATACATGCTTTTCTGCGAAATGTCCTTTTCTGTGACAAACCATCTCTTGTAATATGGCAGCAGCTAAAATAATATCTGGAACAATGAGTTTAGCTACTGTGGGAAAAGGCGAACATTCATCCCCTCTTGGAATATTAATCCTTTCCAAATAGGGCATCCTTCCCTCTTGTCTCTGTGTAATGCAGCTAAATTTACCAGATTATAAGGTCAGACTTTTCCTGCACTAACGTAGATAGACCCCTAAAAGTCACCTCGCGCTCATTTAAGAGTTAATAAATGTTAAGTGGGTTTAAACGCAATTAAGAGCATCAATCCTTGTGAAAGGAATCGACCGTATGGTGTCACACGGTTGACCAATCAACTGTAAAGCTCCACTTTCCCATTGCAGACCTCCAGCTTAGATCAACACTCGTAAACAACACATCATAGCTTCTCTGTTGCTGAAATACCACCTGCATTACTCTGTTTTATCATTTATCATCCTCCTATTGCTCATTTACATTGGGTTTCATGACTGAACACGCTTTTAAAATGCAGCCTTTTGTGGCAGAAAGCGTCTCATTGACCCTCAAGAAACATCCAGACAGCTTCCAGATACATGTTAGTCTTCCACAAGGACGCTTTGTAGTTGAAGACTATGAAGCGATCTGTATGTCAGAAGGTTCAGAGTCCTCACTCAGTGTGCAGCTACCTGTTCATTTCAGGAACACTGAGCATCGGCTGTGCAGCCAAACGGAAAACAGCTGATCAGCAGCAGCTGAAACATGCTGACGTAAAGCATCGGGAACGTGAGGTCAGAGCTGAAATCAAATATCTCACAGCAGGTGAGATCGACCAGGTGTCCCAGACATGTTGCCTGGTTTGTCACCTTAAATTTCATATGCAAATATAATCTATCCGTGAAGGAGAAGATAAAACATTAACATTCAGTACCTTTAAAAAAACACATCCTCTTTAATATTGAACACTGCAGATTCTGCTGCTGCAAAAACAAACCTGTACAGAGAAATTTAAGTTGATGACAGGTGTTATCAAGTGTATCCTGTGTTATATATACTGTAGATCTACTTTTTATAATAAGTTCAGGAAGATTTTCTAATAAAGAAACAACACTATTCCTCATCAAGGGGATCCTTGAAGTCTAACTGGTGCTCAGTTTTTCTAAGATTCTATGTTTTACTTTACTGTAATGCTTTTTTTAAATTTTATTTTAATTTGTCCTTTAGTGTGATGTTGCTGTTGCTTCTTTTTGGTACATGTCACAACTTTGAAGACTTACAAAGCCAAAAGGGAATTATTAAAAAAACAAAAAGGTGTTTCAGGCAGATCGAGAGAAAGTGCTGCAGTAATGTCAGGTGAGAAAAATAATATGTGTTTTGAACATTAAAGCGTGTAAAAGTAGACACGTAAAATAAAATGATACGCCTCTAAATGTGCATGTTATTGGCTCATTAAGGGAAACTCTGTTACTGTGAGTTTTAAACGGATTTGAAGGATCTTTTAAAAACAGATTTCCAACTGTAATTCACTTAAACAGTGAATTACTATAGAATAGATTACAGTACTATACAGTATAATATGAGGTTTACGGTTTAATAATAATAGACTGTATTTATAAAGTGCTGCTACTGTAATCAACATTAACTGTAGCTCTAGTTACCCCTAAATTACAACATTTTCTTCTTTTAAAATATACAAACACTGCCGTGAATTGTTGACACACGTTCCCAGAAAACAGGAATCTTCAGGGAAAGTTCTGAAAATGTTCCCAGAAGGTTCCTGTTTTCTGGGATGTGACACATCTAAAATAACAAAGAATGAGGCAAGTTACAGTTTTATGGATTGGGAACATTTAGGCAGCAATATACAGCAGATTGTCGTCTATTTAATATATTTTAGAAACCAATAACAAAACAATTTAACGTAATGTACAAAATGATTTTTTTTTAAAAATCTAGTTGCTAAAATAAACAGTGTTTTGTTCAGTTCATACTGTCAGGTTTTACATTAGCATAATGTTAACAGTCATTTTTGTTTTTAGTTTAAAAAAAAAAAAAGAAAAAAAAAAGCATTCGGGCACTGCTGTTATTGCTATTTGGCTGTGTTTTAACAGTGTACTTCAAATGGACCCATGAATGAAGCCCGATCGTAGTAAGACTTTGATGTTTCTATCACGTGGAACACAGCAATGAGCAGCCAGCAGCGGCTCAGCAGGTAAAACGGACATAACGGACAAAAAGTAACGTCAAGCAAGAACGTCGATGCTAAAGCTAGCAATTTACCTCCTGCTAAACTAAACAAACCAAACCGCATGATGGATCGTCATCTGTGCTGAATGTAAAGGAACAGATGGCTTCCATTTCTAGCGTTGCATAATCAGATAAGGCTACAGGGTCGTGCTGCTCTCCAGTCGTTAGTGTGCCACAGAAGTCTACAGTTTGTCTCCAAACAACGTCAACACGCAAAAGTCTTGCTTTAAAATTGTCACGTTCATGTCAGCTTAGTGCGACTGTAATCGCTAGTTTCCCCACTCGTACATAACGTTCATGTCTTAAATATAAATTGAAAAGTCCAGTTTTAGTTTCTGAAAGCTGTCAAAGTAGGTATCAGCAAATAAACAGACAGAATTCCTTTCTAAAGATAATTAAATGCTAAAAAACTGAAACTAGCAAACTATTTTACAACTCACATGTCCAACACTGCCATAACATAACCATAACTCAAATTACCTTCTTGCATAGTCGCACTAAAACTGTTTCCACAAATAAATGTTTACCCTGAATCACTTGAACTGAATCCTCTTTTGAGAAATGCTAAAAATACGCCCAGCAGCTCCCATCATACTTTCAAAACACGCAGAGGATTTCAGTTTGACTTGACGAACGCGACTCACTGATGCAAAATAGATGCAAAAATATTGTTGTTGTAAACCCTAATTAGCTGCAGCTGCTCATTTGGGTGCAAAACTTTGCAGATACATTTTCAAAGCTGATTAAAAATGTATGACTCATAAAAGAGTGTAAATGCCCCGACAGTGACCCCTTGACGCTGCGCTCACATCAAACCCCGATGGTGTTTCTCAAACCACCGAGCAGATGACGGTGGCGTCCTTAGATCTGACGCTGCCGAAGATAAAACCCGGAGAGAAATCCGCCACAGCGAGTGGAGGAGGGCCAACTCGTTTACATATTTGGCTTGTGGCAGGTGCCTCTTTGAGAAGCTATTTGTGTGTGTTGGGCGCACAGTTAACAACTTTTACTCTGTCTGCATCACAACATAAACACTGGAGCTGGTTTGGTGTCAAAAACAGCACAGTCTCCTACTTTAATGTCCTGTGTACATTATGCAATATAGATTTATGATTGTCTAGCTCAAAATGCTATGATTAGATAAGAAATTATTCAAACTTTGACTCTGTTTTTAGACTCTACTTAGCACGGTGTCACATTTGGACTGATTGGAGAGGTGAGGTGAAGGTTTTTTGACCTTTGTGGTTCAGAAAATCCATCCTGGGTCTGCAGCAGAAAAGCGGCATCTTGGGTTTGTTTCAAAATCAGGCTTTGGTGATGTTTTATAGTCTACACAGAGTATAAAGGTAACCTGCAATCACAGGGGTTGCTGTGGTCTGTAGGTAAGATAAAGTGCCTTCTTCAGTTTTTACTGAAACAAATATAAAAACAAAACAATAATAAATAAATTAAAAAAAAAACCTGAAATAATTAGGAATATCTACAAGCAACTGAAAGATTCCTTCTTTTTTTGTTTACAGAACCTATGTGACATTTACACTGAGCAGCCACAACATTAAAACCACTGGCAGGTTTGGTGAACAATATTGATCTTCTCATTACGGTACAATGTTTTGCTGGGAAACCTTGTACAATGGACTGGATGAAAAAAGATGGATTTATCCACCATGATGTCATTTCATTGACATCATCGGCACAACTTTCAGTTTCATTTACAGTGTTGTCGGTTGCTGCCTGGAGGTCACTGTTGCTGTTTCTCAAGGTGAAGAAAACTGCGACATGCAGACAGTGTAAAGGCAGGAGAATCCTGACTGAAATGATCGGCCAATGGCAGGCTGATGCCCGTATCCTGCATCCGGTGAGTCAGACTGTTGCCACCTTGAGCTTTTGAAACCAGATGTAACATGTGAGTCATGGATCTGACTCTTGCCAATATAGTAATAATAATAATAATAATTCATTTTATTTGTATAGCGCTTTTCAAGAACTCAAAGACGTTTCACAGGAAAAAAGCAATAAAAGCAATGAACAACAAGCAACCAATACAAAGGTAGACAATATAGAAATACAATACAGTAGCGGCCTGTCAATCACAAGGTGGTGGGTCTTAAAACACATCCTGCTTTATCAGCTGTTTCGCTTGAAGTGGGCCCATAATTTATGAAATAACATCCTCCTATATTGAAGAAGACTTGAACCCAAAGATTTAGACCACAACATTTTTAGGAAAATGTTTACTGAGGAAACAAATCAGGTGAGAAATAGGGTAAAGTTTTCACAGAACTGTATACAGTCTGAGTCCCCTCCAGTTGGCCATTACAAAGAATGCAGGTTCAGACCAAGAGGCGAAATCCCTTTTCATATACAGTCTATGGTCCTGGTATTATTGTAGATGTCGAACACCAGTCTCGGCCTACCAATGCCTGACAATGCCAAATTGCAAAAACTGCACAGGATCAGCTCGAGGAAAACGACAAAGAGCTCCACACATTGACCTGGTCTCCAAGCTCCCCACATCCCAATCTGATGAAGCATCTGGGACATGTGCTAAAATAAGCCCGATCTATAGAGACACAACCCACAGGACCTAAAGGATCCCAGTGTAGACACTACAGGACACCATCAGAGGTCCAATGTTGATACTCTGAACGGTCAGCACAAAGAAGACACAGAACTGGTTTCAATGTTGTGGTCGATTGCTGTAGATTTACCACAACAAATGACACTGTTGACTGCCAACTCTGTGAGATTTATAGGTGTTAAGACAACAGCAGTAACTCATTACAGCTTTAGGAGTTCAATAGGCCGGTTTGAGACTCACCTGGTCTTCAAAAGACAGGGCCTGTCCGACGTCGCGGGGGAACCCGTCTATGACGATACCGTTAGCATCCGGGATCTTCATAATCTTCTGCTTTATCTCAGTTATTGTGGTCTCCTGGAAAACAGCGGAGGCAACATGAATCATAATGATCTCCGCTCGGTGCCCCAGTTTATGTGTAAATGTCAAAAGAGCAATAAGCAAGATTTCTGTTCTCCCATAACAAGCAGCTGCCACATCTGCAGGGACTTCATGGGATTTTAGAACAATATAAAGAACTCAGCAATTAACCAGTGCTGGGATTTCTGTCTCTCCAAACTCACACATTTTGTCACACAAACAATAGAAGCAGTTAAAACCCTTTGAACATGACTAATGAGAGGCTGATTTGGAGTCATAAATAAGCTGAAAACTATGGCAGCACAATGAACAGTTCCACAATGTAATTCATCTGTTTATCCAATTGTTGTTTAATATTTCTGAATGCGGCCGAGTGACTCGAGAGCTCTCGAGGCCAGACCGTGCCAGCTTCTATTAGCATCACTTCCTTCCTCATGGCTGGCGGTGGTCAACATGTTTGAGCGCGTTTCCCCAGGCCGAACGCATCATGCGATATGGCAGAGATACATGAGCCACGCTCTGATCTAAAAATAAAAATGAGCAACACAGACAGTTTAATTTCCCTCCGACCACAGAATGTGAGCAGCGGCCCGGCAGAGATTAAACCTAATCTAGGTTCCATCAAACAGATTAATGTATGCGTGTAAGACAAAATGAGAAAAGCTAATCTAAGAAAAGCCCAATGATCTACTGAATGACTCCGTGATTGGGCTCTCTCAGGAATACTGGGCATCAAACATTTACTTCTGACTCCAAGAGAGACGTGCAGAATCTAAACCACACATCCATTATTTACCAGATAAATAACAGACACTTGTTGGTTCTCTCTACACTGAGCAATAAATGGAGATTTCAGACACTTAATAATAAATGTCTTGCGTCATGGCCAACAGGTGCAGTGTTGTGTAATTGTAATTGTCAAATCCATCAACTGTGACACACTGTATTATGGTGACATTAGCGAGAGAGGAATAAATATTGTTGACTGCTTTTTTGTGAGGCTGCTGTGTGTCAGGTTCAAGGTTGGTGGTTCAACACCTGACACCTCGGCTGAACACCTTGCGTGGCAGCTCCGCCTCCATTGGAGTGAAATGAGCAGGTGAAGGAGTAACACATTGAGAAGCTCTTGCAGGCTCTGGCTACAGTTAGAAGGTGCTATTACAAGCATAGACCATTTTCTGTAAGGGTTTTATATAGTGCATGCATTTCACACAAGAAGAAAGTATAGTGCAACGTTAGCACATATTGCTCAAAGTCTGCTCAGCCGTCCCACTAAAAACAAGACTAACTGCCATCTTTTGATAAAACTGGATTTATTATCCGTCTGAACTGTGTCTAGAGTCATCAGATAGCGTTAGAAATCCCCTGCCCTCAACATCTTTCTGCTGCTGAAGAGGGAGATGTCTGTGTTATCGTGGCACCTTTTATGTGTACAACTGAGCACAATGCTCTCCATGATTCCCTGGAAAATGTGTGCTGTTTCCAAACTCACACACTTTGCCACATTCCCAAACAATAAGAGCAGCTAAAGCCCCGTGAAAATTAACAATTAGCAGCTAATTTGGAGTCATAAATAACCCAGACAGAAAACTGTGGCACCATAATGGACTATTTAGGATAAAAATCCGGTCTCAATTTAAGGTCCGCTTGCTCTAATGAGCAGTGTTCAAACTTTTTGTTATTTTCAGCACCTCGACGGCTGGTTGTGTATGTTGGGCTGATACAATAACACTACCTGCAGACGCCATTTAGAATAGTAAAGTCTGAATGTGTGCGGCTTTCTGACATGTGAGCCAATTATACAGCTGTGCTCAGTGAGTGGATCTGAAGTTGAGATAGTTTTGTTAACTTCTATTTCCAGGGTGAAAAGTGAACTGTTGTGAGTTACCAGCTGTCACATAGGACGTTAAAAAGTTTTTAGTGTTCTGTTAATTGACGTTGCATTGCACAAAATCCTGCAGAATCACACATTAATGCCCATTGCATCAACTCCTATTATTACAAAAGCTTTAAGAGCATTAAATAATACACTCTGTGCATGATATATACTGTTAAGTTTACAAAAAATAATGTAAAAAATAAAACAACTTAATCCTTTCAAGGGCAACACAAGCTACATAAATCCAAAATAACCCCGGACTCTGCTGAGCCTCTATAGATTAAAGACTTTTCACAATCGAAGATTATAAAAACAAAAAAAAGCGCTTTCGGTCTTTATTTCTAGAGCAGACGGATGAACGTCTGACAGCCTCTTATGAGACGACCTGTGGGATTCCAGCAGGAACACAAGTTCAGAAATGCACTGAGTCACATGACCCCGCAGCGCTACGAACAGCATTCGGTCGTTGGCTGAGAGTCAGTGAAGTGATACGAGGAGCTTTCAGCATTTTAATCATTTGCAGCGGGTGAGTGGAGTACTGTGGTCTGAAAGAGGGAAAACACGAAGCACTGTATGTAGCCTGCTTACAGAGAAATACAGCTTGTAATGAAGAGCCTCACATTTTAAGGGGAGGATTTGTTATTACAATTTGTCTGTAGGGTAAAAATGAGTTAGTTAAGCTGAGTGTAAGCAATGTGTAGCTTCATATTTAACACACAGATAAGAGAGCGCTATCATCATCTCATCTAATTATCAGCATGAAAGCAAAGACATTGATTCCCAAAACTACTTCATTTTTAATGCTTTATGAGCAGCTCTCACACAACACTACACCACTCCTTCTGTGGATCTTGTGCTGACTTTCAAATGATTCACCACAAACTTTTATATTCATGTTATTCTCACACTAAAGCAGCCACAAAATGCTCATAAGCAATTATTTAAACTGATAATTAATCAATCTGCTGCAGAATAAAAGTGGAAAATCTCCTCTAAACACTCGCTTTGAATCAGTCGTATTTAACATTATTACACAAACAACATTGTCATCGGGGCTCCTGCTTAAAGCTTCTGAGTAACAGCCGTCTCATACACCCAGGAGCATTTTGGCTCTTGGTCTCATCATTACATGCAGAAACCAAATTCTAATCTGCTTTGCTAAACTAATCATGGCAGGAAATTAAATGCCTAACAGCCACAAGTCACTTTATCGTGTCTGATATGTCTGCTGCTACTGGGTCTGCTTTGCTCTTTATCCCACCGGTTAGCGGACTGACATCTGGCGTGCAAGAAAGATGCGATGGCACGCCAGACATGCAAGGAAGGGATGATAAACGATGAGCTGTACAGTTGATGGATGATGATTCATGAGGCCACAGAAGCTAAGAAGTGCGAGTCGTGAAGCGGTTTGAGGCTTGTGTCCATATTACGACCTCACTGCAGCACTAATGCAGGTGTTGACCACCCGCTCAGGTGTTTCTATTATGTAGATTCACGTATATCCAGACAGGCACAATAACTCATGCTGTTTCATGTACAGCAGCAATAAAATTGTAGTTTTCTGGCAAGAATTTACAAAAAATGTCATGTCAAAGTGAAAACTGTTTCCTACAAAGTCAATTAATTAAAAATATAAAATGTAAAGAAAGTGACTGCATAAGTATTTAGCCCTATTTAAAGTGATTCATCTAATCTAACACAGGAGCAGCCCATCTGGTGCTACAAGTCACACAATTACTGAAATTGAGATCATCTGAATGCAATTTATGCGTTTTAAGTGACTGGAGTGTAAAGACGGCTGTATCTGGAAGGTCCTGACACTGTTGAATCAGTACGTCTGAATATAGCTACGCAACAAAGACAAAAGAATGCTTCACACAACTCTGTGGAAAAGGGGACAGACTTGAATTTGCACTTGCGTTGCTCCGTCTTTTCAAACCCTTGATCAAAGCCTTCTTGTATATTTTCTGGCCTCTCTTACGATGCAGCAATATTTAAGTCTGTGTTTTGTTTTCCCTCGTGCATGTAAGATAATAAACAATTTAGTTTCATGAGGCTGCAAGTGCATTCAGACTGTTGGTTAGACCTGATAAAAACACATTTTCCTGAGTGACACTGAATGTAAACTTTGGTTTTAATTGAAGTCATCATTATAGACTAAAGCTCTTTTCTTTCTATTATCCAAATCATTTCAGTGAATTTATTGTTCTAGCTTTTGTTTTTTGTGTACAGCCCTGCTTAGTTTCCATTACATAAGACTGTTAAAATGAAATATTAAGGAGTTTGGATCTGCTTTACATAAGTCATTAATCATATCAGATCCACGATTGTCAGCCTTTTGTCTTAATTTTTTATCTTTTTTGTCTCACTTGCAGTGTCTAAACACCTAAAAAAAAATCCCTGCTAATGGTGAATACGATGTGATGTGTGAGATAAAAAGGCTCCATTCATGGATCTACTTGTGGTCAGGAAATTAAACCTGAAGCACAAACAATGAGAAGAATCGGATGCTGTGGAAAACAATAATTAGACTTTTCTTTGCAGTTTCAAGTGAACGCATTGTCTCGCGTCGCCGGGGCAGCGATCCGTTCACTGTTTGTGGTTAAATATTCTAAACTCAAGGTTCATTCTGGAGCTTCATCCTGAACTCGTGACCACATCTCAGGGCCTTCTTCGGCAAATTAAACTCGATAAGACGTCCACCCACGGCCTGTTGAAATCAATTATTCAGACGCTGTATTGCAGTAAATAAAGACTAGACTGTATCATCAAATCCAAATGTGTGTGAAGATTGCTGGTCTGCCTGTGGCGCACCGCCTTCAATTAGCTCACAACAAGAGCTGCTCACACTCGCTAACAGAGTCTTCAGTGGATTGTTACGTTTTAAACATCTTCTATCCTGTAATAGGTGATCAGAGACCTGTTGTAATTGGTGCTTCAATTTAAATGCAAATAATCTGACAATGAAGTTGTGCCATATGTATGGACACTGAGTCACACGATGAAGGCGTTTGACTGTCGGGGGAGTTTCCTCATGCTACTGACTGAAGAAACAGTCCAACGATCTAGAAAAAGCTCATTAGAATAATATTTTTACCACATCACCACACATTGATGATGTTTTTATATAATTAAATAAAGGTTCTGTAAGTTTTATGAAGAAACAACCTTAAAACTCGATGGCTAAATGAAAGTCATAAAATCTAAAAAAAAAAAAATAAGAGTGATCTCATCTCATCATTGCATCACATCCATTTCTTTAGATGGACATTATTACAAATGCTAACAATCGTAAACCATTCGATCCGTGAACAGCTCCTCAGCTGTGAGGCCAAAGTTTAAAGTTTTGGCTCTATGGATAACAGAAACTTTGGAAAATTTTGAGATACAATAAGTCTCTTTATCCTTATCACCAGACCAGAGTGAGATATAAAACTGTGATTTTTACCTCCACCTCATCCAGGCCTTGTACAAACTAATACAAATATTTTTCTGCATTCTAAAATGTAATTTCAGGAGCTTCTGTGCACCACTTAATTAAACCCATGGCTGCAAGGTAAAAAAAAGAAGAAATTTAATTTGATGACTCAGAGACCCCTTTTTAGTTGCAAATATTATTTTAATGGATTGGGTTGACATAATAATGTCAGTAATTTTACCAATTTAATATTGTGTGTAATTTGCAGTCATAAATTTCTGACTTAGTTGACTTCAAGTCTGCTCACCGACCTACCTGTCACTGGAGTGACTTCATTTTTAAAAATTTTCCAACTTAAAAATTTGTGTTGAGCAACTTTGGGTTCAGTGTCTTGCCCAAGGACACTTCGACCGTGATGGGGCGGGGATCAAACTGCCAACCTTGCGATTAGAGGACCACCGCGCTACCGCCTGAGCCACAGCCGCCTGTGGTTATAGCTGATAAAAAAAATGATCAGCAGTAACTGTCAAGTCTAATAAAACTCATCTGATAAATCTAAACAAAACACATGAATAGAATAGAATAGAATAGAATAGAATAGAATAGAATAGAATAGAATAGAATAGAATAGAACTTTGTTGATCCCTTTGGAGCAAACGTCAGGGAAATTGTTGAAGGTTTGCTGTGGAGCCAGGTTGCATTTTAATACAACACTCTGGTCCCAGCACAGAGACCTCCTGGGTGGCAGGGTTCAAATTCCTTGAAAACACATAACAAATATCTGAGTCATAAATTAGATGAATGGGAAACTATGGCAGCGCATTCTATGATATATCTCGTGTGTGTCCTTCATGGTCATGCACATGCTGAGCTGGGAAATGAGAGAGCATCATATGCATTTTCTATACAGTGTTTGAAAGAGTGGAGTGCAAACAACCACAGGGGGTCTGTGCTGATTTTCTTCCCAGGCAGTGTCATTATCTTACAAAGATAGATGCTAATAAGACGGATAAGCATCCCTCTCTGCAGCACGCTTGTGATATGGATGCTGCTAATTAGTCCCTTGTTATATGCATGCTGTGATAATGACCTGAGAGTGGCTGGAGATGCTCCCTCCTCTCACATCCTCCGCCCCCCCACCCCCATCCTCCATCACCCCACCTCTCCTCGTCTGTTTGCCCCCCTTGCTACCTGTGGCGCCAGCTCTCCGTTGGTGATGATTTTGGCGATCAGGCTCCACTTTCTGTTGCTGGTGGCGTTGTGGATCATCTTCTTCCTCAGCAGCTCGCCCACGGACACGTACTGGAAGCCGTAGCGCTCGGCAATCTTCAGGCTCTGCGTTCCTTTGCCGCTGCCAGGGCCACCTAGACGCAGAGGGAGAGCAATTGATGTTTTGGGAGCTGCTTTTTTTTTTTTTTTTTCTCGTTCAAGTGTGAAACATTATGCACGTGGGTGTGTTAGCGTAGGAGCATGTCTGAGACTGTGTGTGTGTGCACGACTCTGCTCGAGTTTGCACACGAGCGAGAGGGTGTTTGTGACGGGGTTGTGTGTGTGTCTGTCTTCGTGACTGTGTGTTGCTGCTCTTGTGTGTTTTGCATGCAGGTGGGTGTGGGGTGCAGATGAGAGAAACAGATAAGTGTGAACCTCCTACATTTGCTAACAGATGATCTTTTTGCACGGTTTTTCAATGGGAAAGGGATGTGCAGAGGAGTGGAAGGATGTTTTCACATTTTAGCACTCCTGTGCGACAGAATTTTACGCACAAAACGCTCAGAGTTCAGTGAAAGGTGCAAGAGTCATAAAAAGTTGATGTTTTTTTGAGTTAAATCGCCCAAAGAGAATGCAGCCACTGGCGATAATAAATTCATGTTCTAGACTGACTTTTAATACAAGCTGTCAGTTTTAAAAAGGCATATTTAAGTGCCTTTAAAAGCCACCTGAACATCTGAATGCAGCCTTTCTGTTGGACAACTGTGGCTTCACTGCATGATTTCAGATTTGCTAGCGTTACCATAGTAATGTCAGCGGCTCCGAAATTGCTCAGTTGAAAGCCAGGACAGAGTGAAATGAAATTAGTCAGAGATCAAGCTGCATTGTTCGAAATTTATTCCATCATTGGTCTCGCTGTCATGAGAAGAAGTGAAGAAAATCAGAGATGGCTAATTTAATATCTGGCTGGGTTTAAATTAAACAGTCAAATTCAGGCAGCCAGGTTTCAGTGAAGCGGCTGTAAGGTGTCCCTGAAAGGTAGACTGAAATCAAAGTGATGCTTGTAAATGCATAAAAAAGTGTCATGCAGTGTCTGGGTTCATCTACTGTTGAGGTTAAAGTCTCTCTCCAGTTGTTTATTAAAGCTCGAAAAACTCATCTCCAAGAATCAGTTACAAATTTAGACATGAACTCCTCACTTCTCTCTCCATCCATCCCTCTGCTGTTCACTGCAGCTCGAGCACACCAGCTCACCCAAACTGTAAAACTACTGTCCGCTATCGAGTAAAACAGCCACACATGCTCAACCCAGAAACCCATTCTGAAGAAGAATAATGGTGCTGAAATCTCCAGCCTGCAAGTTGACAGGATCGGCTCCGTAAATTTGTAAAACCCTGAAAATCTGAGTTTTTGAGACTGTAATTGGTGCATTGCAGTTTGAAGGTGGAAATACTCAACCACAAAATGCTTTCTTGCATAAAAAAACTCATATGGACAGGTTAATGAGTTTGGATCATTGACTGTAAGAGAAATATGAATGACTCAAAACCACTTCCTCAATCTGCACTAAAGTCCATCCATCCATTATCTACACACCGCTTAATCCTCACTAGGGTCACAGGGGGGCTGGAGTCTATCCCAGCTGACTTAGGGTAAAGGCAGGAGACACCCTAGAAAGGTCTGCACTAAAGTGAAGTCAAAATTTCATGCAAATGGATGCTGCCATCCTTCACTGTCTCGGACTCTGCTGGGGCTTCCTGCTTCCTGCTCATCCTCCAGTCAGCACCTGTTCCCGCCTCTATTCAGTCTCCACCCACAAAACACACCCACTGCAGCCAGCCTATCACTGCTCTACCTTACACACACCTGTTGCCCATCTGCTCATTTAGTCCCTGTACATGTATACTAGTCGGTGAACAGTGTTTGCCTAATCAGTGTTTGTGCTCCTGCTGTTCTTGGATTTTGATCCCTGCCTGCGTCTCTGTTTTAAATCTTTGCCTGATGATTTTGTGCCTCTGCTTTCTTGGACTAGTTACTGGTTTTGGACTTTGGAATTAACTTCTGCCAAAGTTACTGGTTTTGTTGCACAGTAATGACCAGGCAGCAGAGATGTGGTATCAAGATCCTGCCTTCCTACTGGCCTTGACTCTTGTGGAAGCTCGCTGTAAGCTTATTTTCTAAATGCAAATGACTGGAAACTGACACTTGTCTAGTTAGCCAGTAGGAGTGTCAAGATATCCTGGTGTTGACGATATTTACAAAGGAAATACTGGTATCATGCTAATAATACCCACGTGATAATATCATAATTGAGCGGTTGACACTGATAGGAGCAACATAGAGTACAGTTATGGTTAGTTACAGTTACAGACTCTCTCTCGACCTCAGAAAACACATCAAAGTTAAAGATGAATTTGACTGATACTATTGTTGTTTTCTATAGATGTCTTGATATATCATTATAATGATTTTTTTTTAAAATCACGTTTTGAAAATCTGTTGTTGTAGCAGACCTTCTATCAGGGTTCTGGAAAAAGTTTGTGGCCTCACCTAGAAACAAGGGGCGTAACTAGCATGTTGGGGCATAATTGTTTAAAATAAAGCCGTATATCACAGTTCAATCAAAGAAAACAGAGAGGAAAGCTTCGAGATGGTGTGATGGTGTGGTATACCCCAAATCCTAAGGTGCATGGGGCAACATTTCACATTTGCTGTTTGGCTGCTCCTGCTGTCTGTGCAGTATTTAAGTTAACATCATCCTGCAGCCAAACAGCAGCCAGCTTGAAACTTTCCTCTTCTTTTTTCTTTGATTGCTTCAAACACTTGAGTTTTCGTGGACAGTGATATAAGGCTTTATAGGACACGGTTATGCTTAAAAACTGGAGTTACGCCTTGTTTCTGGGTGACTTTTTGAAGTACCCAACTACTTTTTCCTCTACAGACTGGTTGTGCTCTTTGCTTGGCACTGTGGGCCCCGACAGGAGACAAGACATCACTTCTCCGCAGACTACGGTTGTAAATGATGACATTTTGGAGATATTTTTTTCTTCACTTCTAGAGTGCTGTCATGTCTGTATGTGCTGTCTGTGTTTGGATGGTGTAGGAACTACTTTGGTAATTAAGGCCTCAGTATGTTTCAAACAAAGTTGCTTTTCATATAATCTAACCTCCTGACACCTCCTGAGCCTGAGCTAACCTGCCTGAGACAGACGCTCTGTCTGACAAATGATGTAAAAAGTAAACATTATCTGTGTGTGCAGACGCCTTCACACATCTACTCTCCTTCAACATCACAACATCACAAATACCTTGACAAGAAACTGACTGAAGGTTATCTTCATTCATGTGATTACTATGTCTCTCCCCTCTCTGCAGCAGCATGTCTGCCATAAACCATTTTGGCTTTAGATGACAGACAGCATGTGCAGCTTAGCTGCTTTGAAGACCTCTAGAGCTGGGCTAAGATCAGATTCATGGTTCCTCGATCAGTGGAAAGGCACAAAAAACTGTAGCTGAGACTGTAATGAATACCAACGTTCTGTCAGCTAAATAAACTAGTTGCTTTTAAATGATGTATTTAAAAGTTCAATATGCAAGATTCTGAACAGAAATACAGCATGAATAAAGCAGCAAACCGCTATCTGCTATGTAAAGATATAGTGGAGTAACCTTTAGAAGAGAATGAAGTCACACTTTCTCTGTGTGTGTTGTAATCTGAGCTTCTCTCTTTTATGTGTTTACAGCTGATCTGACTGTATGTGCATGTGAGTTCCTGTCTGCAAGCTTATAACCAGATTGAGAGTGACGCCTCACACCTCATTAGAAAAGCGAAAGTGCACTAAAAATCCAAATAATTCAGAAACTCAATAGTTCCTTCATTTTATTTTCCTAGTTAATGTCCACCACCATCACTTCATTTCATTGCAATGTGTCCCCCCATGCTTCTCTTTCTCAGCTTGTGTCTGAGCAGGGGTTCACTCCAGTGGTTATTTTTGAAGGCTCTCATGAACTTTTCTGGTTGTAAATATAAGTGAATTGAGGAAGGATCCTCTGGACAACACACTGGTTTCTTTTGGTCTGAGATGCTCATGCTCTGGCAACATCCAGTGGTTCTCAAAGTATCTACACAGAACCTGTAAAGTTCCCAGATGATGAAAATCCATTTTTGTTGTGTTTTGTGGTTATTATAAACTTGGAAAATAATCGCTGTTCAGATATGAAGACGCTTACTTTTGCCATTTATCAAGTCACCCCAACAACTAGTTAACCTCCCAGCTTCATAAGCCTGTAGGAATTCGACCCAGGTGCTACGTAACACCTAACTAACCAATAGCTGTGTAGCTTCACCTGTGATTTACGGCTCCGGCAGCAGCTCATTGGTTTTCAGAACAAAATAGCCCATTGAGATCAGGGCTAAAACCAGTCATCGTGCAGTGTTCTAAACTGAAAAACACAGTGTGGGGACATGTGAGACGGTTCTAATTTGCCGTCAAGGGGCACAATACATCTTTATAATGATTAAAAACTGTGGATGCCACCCACAGACAAATATGAAACTACAGGTAGGAGACAGTTTAGCAAGAGACGAGGGGGAAATAGTGGCCTGGCTCTGTTCAAAGGCAAATACTGAACTTTAGAGATGTTGGTGAGCAGATTTTGTTCCATTTATACGGAGTGAAGATGTTTGTTTGCCTCCGTTTACAGTCTCTTGTCATGTAGGGCTGCACAGATAATCAATGTCAAATCAAAATGCAATTAGCAAATTGCAAAGGCTGTAATTTAGAATATACAGGGTGTGGCTATTAAATAATAATCAGCATATGATATGTGGTTCAGGCACGCATGCTGTTTGTTTGATTAACATAAGCTCAGTCTCATTACTAATATCCACACCTCACTCACAGTTTGTTGTGTCCTCCTTGTGTTACAGTCGCACTTTTAACAGTATCTCAACATGTTGCACAGTCAATACTAACACGCAGCTTAAACTTTAATAAATACATCGCAAGTAAATATCTGTCAGAAAAAAATGTATTAGATCTTCTCCAAAGTGTTGAGCCCGACACTCCTGGCTAGAGAGCAAAGTGAGAACCCTCCCAAAATGTCTCCTATAAAATATTCACACAATCATTTCCTGCTTAATTTGGTTCAAAGCTGTGATTTTTTGCTTTTCTTTTCATGCAGGTATATGAAGGAAATGAAGGGGACACATTTTTTTCTCTGGCGGATAGTTTGAATGTCACAGCAACAAAAGCACAAATGCCACCAATAATAACGCCTCGGTTCGGTTTAAATGTCCCGGTAAGTGTCCAACTGGAACACCTAAATGGCATTTAGTCGTCATTCATGCTACTGAATGCACGTGTGTCTGCAGATTTCCCCCCAAAAATCATAAAGGTGAAGCAAAAACGCTGCAGAACAGAGAAGCAGTGGGAGGATGATTATGATGTATTCAGCGGTAATGCGCTCAGCTTAGGTTGGAGTATTTTGTAATATTTGACCCAGTCTCCTCCCGGCGTCCTCCCGACCTCGCATGTCTTTGTCGGTCCATCTCTGTCTGCCTGAACGTGACAGACAAAACATTCGCCGTGATCCTCCGCAGAGATGACAGCTGCTGCCGTCCTGTTTCCCCCCCACCTTCAAAATAGGCCACAATGTGCTCACAAAGAAGAGATAAGAACCGGCTCTGAGCTGCGAGGACAAATACCTGTGAGGGAAGTGTGAACGTCCCACCGACAGCACAAACTTGCTGCAGCACAGAGATTGAAGTAATTTTCTTTGTTATTTAAAAATCTCTAATAAACTATCTGAACAAGAGTTTATAAATAGGACTTTGCGGCCCAGCTGAGGCGGTGTCATTACTCTTACTGCGCAGCTGCCACGCTTAATTTCTAAGATTAATGAATGTATTTGACAGGTTAATGGAGGCACGTCAAGGAAATCAGATTAGGAGAGCGTGAGTGTCTAACACAGTGAGTGACATGCAACAAGATCTACCCTCGCTGATACTAACCGAGAGGGGCGGGGCTACGTTTAAAATACCAGGAAAAACACACTGCTTGTGCACAGATACACACTAACACACACACACACAAGCCCGACTAGTAGATTCCCATCCAGGCCATGTATTTTTAGATCACCAGCGAGGCAAATATAAACTTCCATTTGTATTATTGTTGTGCCTATAATATGAATGGAAACAGCTGACATCAGTGTGTTGCTATGTCTACGCACAGGAAGCATCTTTACTGCCATTTCTTATCTGATAGAAAGCAGGAATCCCGATAAGAAACACCAGATGAAACATAAGTCGTTTTGCCTTCGAGGTTCGCCCTCATTCTTGTTTGTGAACACATA
>NW_007579153.1:53891-66534 GCF_000690725.1 Stegastes partitus
GACACTCAATGCTGTTAATTACGTCACTGCAGTTGCTCGATTAAAACCTATCGATGGATGCCGGCTATGGCAGTGAACCAACCGGCATGTTTGTGATAAATTCATGTCATACTAAGTGCATTTTCCAAAAATAAATAAATGAAAATAACTTTTTTCTTTAGAAGTTTTGTGATACATTGTCTATATTATTATTATTTTTATTTTTATTTTAACATTTTCACACCGTTGTCTTGTGCCTGTTGTCCTTTCAACAAGCTGCACATATAGAACAGATGTATTTTGAGGAAAACACATCTCGACACTACAAAATAGCCGACAGAAATCTGTGCCACAAATCCTTAATTGTCTCTCTCGTCCAGCTGCCATTCCCCTTCGACGCGATGCATGATGGTACATATTGTTTGGTGAGTGACCACTGGCTGTACACTCATATTCACGGTGGATTGTGGGATACTTTAACGGCACCATACAGGGTTTAATAATTGTAGCTTAATATTTGGACTGCGCTACAAACTGGCGAACACACTATATAGTGCACTGTGTAGTGTGTAGTAACTGGTTTCAGACACAGCTATGGTCAAGACGACCTGCTGAAGGTCAACTGAGCAGCAGAATGAGGAAGAAAAGGTCATTTCAGTGATTTTGAATGTGGCAGCATGTTGGTGCCAGACAGGCCGGTCTAAACTATTTCTGTTGGGATTTTGGGACTGAAGAAGAGAAACTATCCAGTGAGCAGCAGCTGATGTCAGAGGTCGCCTGGCCAGACTGGTTTGAGATGATAGAAAGGCAGCAGTAACTCAAATACCCCTTCGTTATAAACCAGTAATGCAGAAGACCATCTCTGAATGTAAAAAAGGCCAAACCTTGAAGCAAATGAGCTGCAGTCTGGATTTCTGCTGCAACAGTCAGATCATCAGAATTCGGCACAAACAATATGAAAGCATGGATCCATCCTGCCTTGTATTCAGGCTGATGCTTGTAGTTTTATGGTGTGGGAGATATTTTCTTGGCACACTTTTGGCCCCTTCGTACCAACTGAGCATCCTTTAAACACCTCAGCCTACCTGAGTATTGATGCTGACCATATCCATCCCTCCATGAACACAGTGTGCCATCTTGTAATGCTACCTCCAGCAGGATCACCTGCCATGTCACACACCTCAAATCAACTCAAACTGGTTTCTTGAACATGACAGTGAGTTCACGTTGGTCCAGTGGCCTCCACAGTCACCAGACCTCAATCCATTAGAGCAGGTTTGGGATGTGGTGGAACGGGAGATTCGCATCGTGGATTTACAAATCTGCAGCAACTGCATGATGCTATCTAGAGATACGCCGATTAAGATTGATAAGTGAGCTACTTCAGGTCTGATGAATCCACCTCTCTCTGTCTGTCATCACTCTGTGATCTCAGAAATGTCTCTCAAACAGAGAATACAAAAACTGAACATGAAACACAAGCCGTTACCACGAACCAGGAAATTAGCTTTGCTAAATTATCAGCCACAGATTACCTTGAAGCAGTCTGGATAATTAATATTGCTTTGAGATATGGACCTTAGTGGGCAATAAAAGCGATAGAACAGTGAAAGATTAATAAGCAGAGGGGAGCAGTCGACTAATTGTAGGAGACAAACTGATCAATCTCAGTCGATCCCACATAAACAAAGTAGAGCCTCCTGATTTCATCGCTCTTGTTTTTATTTTACATATTCAGTTACGCTTATTAATGAAGACGCTAGTGATGAATGACAGGTTCTCTGCTATTACATGATGTCAAAACACTGCATGTCGTCTACATTGGTTCCAAACATCAGCCTTTCTTAAATTCCAATAATCGGCATCAAAAAAAATAAATAAATAGACACCATATCAGTCGATCCCTAATGCCATCATTCCAACATGAACCAAAATCTCTGAGGAATGTTTCCAGTACGTTGATGAATCAATGCCAGGAAGAACTTTGGCAGTGCTTAAGGAAAAACGAGGTCCAACCTGGTAGCAAAGTATAAAACTAGTAAAGTACATCTAATGAAGTGGCCAGTGAGTGTATTCAACTGTTTGTGTTTGTGTGTGCTATGCTGGTCCTTTACCGATGACGAGGATGACTTTGGGTCGTGGCCTGGACGGGTCGAACACCTCGTACTCCTCTATGAGCTCCGCCGTCTCCGACAGGTCTGAGTCGCTCTCGATGGAGAACTGGCTGATGGGAGGCAGGCGGTCGTACCGTCTGTAGGGAAAGTTGGGGCTGTCGGGCAAAACTGTCGCACAAACACGCAAAAACACACACATGTAGAAGTTATGACTGAGCAGAACACGTCAGCATTTGTTTAATTCATGAATAACATTTTGTTGCTAAAAGCTGAAGTTCACGATTGAATTTTCCTTGAAATATAGTAAAATTATTAATGCTCTCAGTTTTTTTCTGCTAAATTCTGCTCTGTCAACCACTTCATGGGTCGCTGTCATGCTATTTCCAACTGAAGATCCCATTTCAGGACAAAAAAAACAAAAACAAAGCCACGTCTGTTTAAACAACAAAACAGCAAATTAGAGGTGAAGTTGTTTGAGTGATGAATTCAGAGTAGCTTCATTCATTTTGCTAATTATCCTGCTGCCTCTGGTGATAAAAGCATTGATTATACAGCTTTAACCACAATAACAGTGACTGAAGATAGAACTCATCACTCTGAACTATTCCAAGGGAAATGAAAGCTGCTATAATTCATCTGCATAGTCAGTATTATCACTTTACTCGACATGTACTTGCTGGATATGAAGAGAACGGAGGCAGTTTAGCAAAACACACAAATGGTTCTTGTTGAGATTAAAACAATTGAGCAAAACTAACAGAAGGTTGAAAATGACTAATAATGCATCCTCACCCAACTGAATCTAAAGACTTACACATAAATCAGACCAAAGTTATATCAATTTAGGAATCAAGGACAGGATTTCTTCCCTGTATTTTTTAAAACGTGACATATTTGAGAATTCAGAAATCAAAACTGATTATCATGAAAAAAGCACTATATTATTAGAAGAGGAAGAAAAGGCTGAAGTCCTGAAAGCAGGAGTCCGTCCGAAAACCTTCTTAACCCTTTGAACCTCCAAACCCACCAGTAAGTTTACGAGACACGTTTTAAAAATTTGCCAAAATTACACCATTTAGCAGAGCCAGGAACTGTACAAACTGAAATCACTGGATTTTCAGCGTTCCTGCCCGTCCTCAAGCTCCTCCTCTGTGATGTGTGGTTCATCAAGAAACCTTATAAAAAATTAAGTCTAAAATTGTTGCATTTCATTAAAATTACTTTATTCTATATGCCTCATATAAAAAATTGTCAAAAGTTTTTTGTAGTAACTAGATTCTGCGAAGATAAAGACTTCTATGCCATTCGTGACTCTGCTGCAGAAACACATGGCAAAAATTCAAGGACTTTCTTTCTGAACTGCAGGCTTTGATTACATAGGAGGCAAGTATGGAAACAACATCCATCCATCCATTATCTATACACCGCTTAATCCTCACTAGGGTCGTGGGGGGCTGGAGTCTATCCCAGCTGACTTAGGGTGAAGGCAGGGGACACCCTGGACAGGTCACCAGTCTATCACAGGGCTACACTTAGAGACAGACAACCAAGCACACTCACATTCACACCTACGGACAATTTAGAATCACCAATTAACCTCAACATGTTTTTGGACTGTAGGAGGAAGCCGGAGAACCCGGAGAGAACCCACGCTGCACGGGGAGAACATGCAAACTCCATGCAGAAAGATTCCAGTGGCCCCACCGGGACGCGAACCGGCGACCTTCGTGCTGTGAGGCAACAGTGCTACCAACTGCGCCACTGGAAACAACTTAATAATGGAAATATGTATGTAGAGGAACCATTTTTCCAGTTTTGACAACGTGTGAGCTCTTGGAAAATGTTGCACACGTTGATTCCAATTTTTTTTTTTTCCGAACTGAATTTTTTAAACTAGATAATCAAAGAAATTAAACTCACTCTTTCATTGTAATTTATGGCATCGTAAGTTTGTCATACTGCACAAAAGACATTGTTAAGTTCTCTCTACTTCTAGTCATGGCTGTGTTGTTTCCATAGACGTGCAGGACTTCATATTGCAATGAGAAATGAGCCCACAGTGAGTAAGAATGTGACAGGAGCAGAAAAACGCTCAGAAACTGTTCGGAGTTCAGAAGGTTCAGTCATCTTTCTGCATGTGACATCAGTGCGGTTTCATGGCTCACACATTAATCTGTTGTATTTTCATGGTCAGTTACTGTGTAAGCTGCTGCCATGCTCCTCACGCGACATCAGACAAAGAAGTATGTGTCTGCGATGCTCACAAACAAACACAAATGGAAATTTTTTTTGTCATCGCTGTGTCTGCCAGAGCTTAAGTAAACTTTGTTTTGCAAATTTTAACTAAATTTTGCATCCACACCACTTCCTGTGTCAGTTAGACATGCCGGGAGCAGCGGCTGGAATCAATAACTGATGAATGTTGGGGCTTTTTGGTGTCCCCGCTCAGATGAATAATTAACCAGACATGCTCACCGGTGAACAGGTCAGTGAAGGCAGCGCAGGCGAAACTGTGATCTGAATGCAGGATTCTGTTTTTGAACTGCAGGTTTTGCATGAAAATCTGTGGCCAGTTTTTCGGACATAGTGTGTTTGCAGGAGCTCTGTTGTCTCCGGAACTTTTTTGTTTTTAGGACCAAAATCTGTGAGAGCAGAAAAGCATCCAATCACAGTGCACTCAAACAGTTCTCCTACCCGAAAGAGTAGCGCAACAGTTTGAACAATTTATCTACAACGGGCCTCCTGAGGGTTCAAGACAAACACCAACACCCTTTTCCTGTTCAAACGCTGAGCCGGTTCTGTCCTGAAGTCTGTGAGAAAGAGATGTGCGCTGCTGCCAGCTTCCTTATAAAGAGGGTAAGTGCCAAAAATATTTATGCTGGCAGCCATTTCTTTGCACCAAGAACATGAGCCAGAAATAAAATCGGATAAACACAGTGCCAGAGTGTGGAATTAGATGGGATTTAGAACGCGATAAAGTGTCGTAGCCCATATATTTGTCTTCTCGTGACCATTTAGATTCAAACTCCAGCAAGACAACTTCATTTGAGTTCAGCTAATTTGTGCCTTTTTTTCTGCTTTCTGTCGATCAACAAATCAATGAAGCCACTAATTAGCTCAGCTGTAATGTGTTTTACTCCATCCTCACCGTTTCTGAAGAGGGACCTGCGTGACTGGCCTCCGTTCAGGGGGGGAAGGGACTTCTTCTCCTGCCCTACAAAGGTGTCCCACCGCACCTTTTCCGGTCCACCGAGCTCCTTGACTTTCTTCAGACAGCCCTCCAAGTACTCGATGGGGTCATCGGGCCGGTAGTACATCAAACCTGTCAGCAGGCTCTAGAGAAAACAATGGAGGACGTGATGAGGTGCTCAGGTCAACAGGAGTGTATGAGGCGATGTTTGCTCTGGCGGCGGCGCTGCATCTTTGTTAGATGTTCTGTGACAGCGTGACGGGCAATGAGCAGCACGGACGTTTTTAAAGTAAGGATCTGCTGGTTGCCTGAGCTGGAGCTCCACCAGGGGAACCTTCTCATTTTGCTCATGAAATTGAAACACTTCAATGCAGCTGCTGTTAACATCGAGGAGAAACGAGCGACTTCAGGCAAAAACGGGGGTCAAGTGTGTGTTTCTGTGACATTTGTTGGGAGTTTTTCTAAACAGGACCATCCTCTTGGACTTCCTGGTGCACCTCCACCCTCTTTTCTAACATCTCCCATCGCCTGCAGCCTGAAAACACACCGTAAAGTCTCAGAAACAAGACCTGCTTATTCACTTAGACCAAACTCACTCTTCTGATGATGTGCCACTACGCTGCTCGATGTAATTTGAAGCGACTGTAAATAAACAGCAGTGATTGCTTGCATACATTAGCTGCGCTAATTAAGTGGATGAGCCAGTTTACTATCCCCACAGGAAAATAAACATGATATTTGCTTATTACATTCCCGTAAGCTCTGACATGTGTGTATAGAAATAAGGTGATGATGACTTATTTGCACTTTATGGCATTTATTTACCCTCTATGATAGTCTATCACTTTGATAATTACATAATGTCCTTCTAGAAACTTCCTTAATAGTTAATTTTAGATGCACTCTCAGAGTTTCTGTGTCTACAATCAATTCATCACTAATAATTCTTCAGTTGAGTGTCACCAAAATGCATTAAAATGCTTTTTCATGCTAATTAAAGAATGCAGTGTCACCTGAAAACATCCTGTACTCCACAGATAAGAAATGTGGGAGGTTGTCTGTTTGCTTTAATTATGATCCCACACTATCAAAAAAAAAGCGCACTCTAAGGTAGCAGCTTATGAAACTGTGGATCAGCTGTGTTGTTTTCTCGTTTAAACCACTGTTCAATCATCTCAGCGCTTGACAGTCGCACCTCCATCAACCACTAGATGACAAACACCAGAGTGAACGGATCTTTACCGTGACTCTGTCATGCATCATGCACATCACAACACCCTCGAAAATGAATCTCTGTGTTTAAGAAAAAAAAGGACTACAGATAGTGTCATATCTGCACGCGCTGTACCCGGGTGATCTCCTCCCCACGAAGCGCGCAACATCTCTCACCTCAAATAGTTGAGGTATCTCCCGCCGTGCGAGATACTCCTTGGCATCGTTGGTATTCATCTCCAGTCCTTTTGAAATCTCAACTTGTCCGAAGCGTTTCTTTTGCTTTTTCTTCTCTCGTGTTGTGTTTAGGTGTCTCAGTGCCGGAAGGTAATCTTTGGTTATTAACCGAGCTCCTCACGGATCTTCCCTCTTTAACGCATTTTTGCCTCCCGTGTGGACTTTACAACTGGATTCCTGCAGGCGATGCCACCACGCCGCCCTCCTCGGTGATGCGGATGCGCGACTCTTCCCTCCTACAGCGCTCTGCTTCCAGCACCGTGTGTATCTAGTCTATGTTTGTGTGTGTGTGTGTGTGTTGACGTTGGCACAGAGGTTGCGCGCTCTGAAGTGCCAAATTACGCACGCACCGCCTCTACGTGGCGTTTTTCACTGGTTCAAGCACTGAAACTTGGGCTTGATGTTGGATTAATTGGGGGAAAAAAACTGAAGCAGGGCTGGAAAGTGTATAAGCACATTGCTCAAGTGAAGTATTTTCATTTTATGATTCTTTGTACTGCACTTTTATTAAAATTGTATGTAAAAGATGTTCAGTTTGTGGGATATGATCCAATAATAATGAACACTTTTACTGTGGATGGATTCTGTATGTTTTGTTGCTCAGGTTATTTCAATCAGTGTTTGAATTCAGGATTTAATGGAGTATTATTAACCCCTAAAAGTATTACTTTAACTTAAAAAAAGGACCAGAGCATTTTAAGTTAACTTGACCCTGTTGTCGAGGCAAACACTAAACTAAGAAGGATATTAAAATCCATCTATATTTGTTGATTAAACTCCTAAAAATTCCCCTCTCTGTATCAACTTTACACAATAAAAGTCTTTTTTTCCATCACAGTAATCCCATCCTGCATTAAAATAGCTCAGATGTAACTCCACTGATTCTTTTAGAATGGGCAGATCTAAGAAATCTTCGCTGCTTTCTCACTTGCTGCAGCTCGAGCACACCAGCTCACCTACAACTTTTATTGACTCTGCTTCCAAATGGCAACAGACGGTTCTATTTCAGTAGCATGCTAGAGCACTAATTCTTACATTAAGAACAGGACTTCTTGTGTTTTCTCTAGCTGAAAATACTTAGTAAAGTCCCTTCCTCTACCTACACAACTCCTCTACTGCTTGCTGCACCTGGAGCACACCAGCTCACCCATGACTCCGCTCAGACACAGTAAAACTACTATGCACTACAATCGTAATATCAGAGTAATTCAGGAATGGAAAAATAATGAATAATGACACCGAAAGCCTGCAAGTTGACATGATAAATAGTCTGCACTCATATAGCACCTTTCTACCTTAGTGGTACTGAAACAGTGTTTAATCATTCACCCATTCACACACATTCATACTCCAATCATGCACTTGCCTGCGATTGGGAGCAACTTCAGTGTCTTGCCAAGGACCCTTCAACTGTGGAGGAGCGGGGGATCGAACCACCAACCTTGCCATCAGAGGACAACCACTCTACCACCTGAGCCACTGCCACCTATGATTGGTCCATCAGATTTGTGACATATGAAACCCTGACAGTCCAATTCCATATTTTTGAAATTGTCATTGGTACACTGCATTTTCAATGCGAAGATGCTCTTCTATGCTTATTTCACTCATGATGTGTCTTCTAGCCTATAAAAAAAATCACCATAAGGACAATATTAATAAAGTAAAAACTCGATTTTTACCAGAGGAGCTCTTTAACCTGGTATAAACCTAAAGAAAAGTAGTTACTTTTGGTTTTCTTTACATCTTCCTTTACACATGCAGAGTTGCACCTAATTCACATTTACAATTCATGTTACATTCAAGCTCTGATTTGAGCTGATTTAAATCACTTAAGCACAATAAAAGTTCATAACATTTGACTGACTGGATCACAGACTTGGAAAAAAAAAAAAACTACAACAACTAAAGCGTCGGGTGCAGCTAAATACAGCTGGATGCAGGTCGTCTCCCAACTTGCATAACAATGTATATTTTTATTTTGGAGTCGTTGGAAAAATCCAGTTCAGCAAAAGGTGAATTCGACTGGTCACACAATCGAGCTTTTTTTAGGCAAGAAGCCACTTTGATCTCCCGGTTTGTCCTATAGGATTTGGTTCTTATAGACCACTAATCCTCTTGACAACTGGACGGCTGACTTTGAGCCTCCTTGTTGGTTATATCACAGAATAACATGAGATTAGTGAATAACGTTTCATGTGTGACCAAGATTCAGTCACCGCTGAGGACAAAACAGCCCGACAGTGAAATGTCAATTTATGGATTGAAAATGGAATAATAATTAGATTTATGTGACAGAGAACTGTTTTTGGAGCACATTGCTTGCTTTTTTTTTAAATTTTATAATGTGATTCAGTTTGCTCTTCTGAGCTCTGTGCCAGCAGAGTGAGTGATGCAGCAGGTCAAAAAGCAGCAGAAGTAGGAGGCGTCTGTTGGATTAAAGTGGTTGGCAGTCCTGACCAGGCTCCCTGCAGTGTGTCAAAACTGATTTGATGCTGCTTTTTCACAGGACCTGCTACCTGCTGCGCTGTAATGTTACATTAGAATTGCACAGAGGATGTTTTTTTTTTTTACTAAGTTCCACCGCACGTCAGGGCTCTCAGATACTTCAGCAGTAACAGAACAAGCGTTTTAACATCTGCTGCCTGTGATATCCATGTCACTTCTCATTACCGAGCTCCTTACCAATTAGCTGGAGAGGGCATTTGAATATGAAGCTGTCAGCATCGTTTGACATCTAGTCTGCTTCCCCTCCTCTCACCGGGGTATCAGCCATATTTGGCTAAATGATGATTTGCTGAATTAAACATGCAGTCAGCTGTGCACTGTGGCCCCTTAAGTGTCACACTTAATGTTAAATTGCCATACAGTGGGAAAAAATAAAAAAACACTCATAGAAGTCATAACAAATGGTACAACAATGAACCTACAGGAAGAATATATATAATGTGCCCCTGTAATAGTGGTAAAACATGAGTTTTTAAATTTAATTAAAAAGAAAAACAGCTTTTCTCAGCTATTAGCGATTGTCAACACAACCCATTTATGCATTTACTGGCATTGATTATAATGTTGCTTCTCTTGATTTCCGCTTTAAAATCAATTCGCTCGCACTCGGATGAATTCGGTATCTGTCCATGCAATGATAAGACACGCATACACAAGCTGCATCATCTGATAACCACACTGAGCTGCTGCCAGGCTCCCTCTCAGCAATCATGGCACCGATACACTGAAATTAAATCAATTAAAATTCAATCTTTCCCTGAAAAGTTTCTCACATTTTGTGCAACAGAAAGCTCACACACACACACACACACACACACACACACACACACACACACACACACACACACACACAAACACAGAAATGTTTTTCTTTCCATCGAGCTTTCATGTAAGTTTAGTGTTATGTTAGTCCACACACGGAAGAATAAACCTTCAGAGACAAGCACATAAGATGAATTATGTAATTTTGTATATTAATTATTCTCTCAAGCATATATGAGATTTCCATTCCCATTTGTTTGCACATTTGATTTTATTTCACTTACAATCAGCATGTACACATGTGTTCACTCCAACCTGTGAATAATGCAACCTGCTGTCTTGTGCAAGGCATAAGCAAACAGTTACATAAAGCCACTGGGGAGGATTGAATAACAATGACACAAAGGCACAATGGAGATATGTATGTAATATATAATATATATGTCATGTGTCTGCTTATGCATACACATGACAGACACACACACACACACAACTCTTGCGCAACATATGCTGCACTTTTGTTCACAGTCTCATCACTCCTCATTATGATGGTTTTTCCTTCTGTTTTGAAGGCTGTGTTTTATCATGTCTTGATGTTATTGTGCAACTTTGTGGAACAGTCACTTTGCATTTCACTGCCCACACTGTATGAGCATGTGACAAACAAACAAAAAAACTAACAAACAAAGAAAACAAACCCAAAACACTTTTATTTTCAGTCTAAAAACTTTACTTATAAAACTTAATAAAAAAAACAAAACAAAACAAAACAAAACAACAACAACAAAAAAACCCCCAGGTGTTTAAAAGCAGGATGCCAAAAAGGCAACATACCAACAATTAAGATAAAGTTTATACAAGAAGACAACTGACATAAAAAGGGAATATATTGATATTAGTCAAGTCATTAGTTTTTATGTAGCACATAAAGAAATCGTAATAGCCCTTGAGGCAAACTGCTCTCCAGTAGAGAATGAAACTAGACTGTGTCTGTAAATTTAAGTCTAAATATTATTATCAAAGCCTACAGTATAATTTATGATGTAGATTTACCCTAATATTGTGATTAACCCCTATAGTATTATATAAAATAAACATTTCTATGTGTAAATAAAATATTAAGGTGAAGATCCTACAGTATTATTTATAATGTAAATTTACTTGAGTAAGATAATTATTGTGGTATGTAGCCTATATTATTATTATTATCATTATCATTATCATTATCATTATCATTATTATTATTATTATTATTATTATTGTGCCGGTATTGCGGATTTTCTGAAATACACTGAAGAGAGTTTATGACTTTTCTGACATGTGAACATTGATCAAACTGAAATCTCACAAACATGGAACAAACAGGAGCTCACTACTTTCGATTGCATGTCGTTTTCTGGGCCTCACGTGTCATTTTCTGCATTCCTCAACTATTCGTTTGAATTAATAAGTTAAAAACAAAAAGACAAAACATTCGGTCCACATTTTCCATTTCGCCAAGAACAGCATCAGTGGTCCTGATGTTCTCCGTCTTAAACGTCCAGGCCATCCGCACATCCTCCCTGAGATATGACAATTCATTCATTCATTTAAAAATTCAACAAAGCCCGGACACAACTCTGGAAATGCGTTACTGCCGCTTCACATTTCTGCTTCCATGTTTTCTTCCTCTTTTTTTTTTTTTTAGTTTGTCTATTTGTTAAAAGAAAGAAGAAACCCCAGGCTGTACGGGCCTGCACCGGTTAATTCACTGGAGAAATGAAACGACTCTGGAATCCCCTCCTCGGCTATCCACCAGAAAAACCTTCCAGTTGATGTTCAGTCTCACTGTTTGTGGTTAAATAATGTCTTCTGACCGGCGGTGTTTGTGGATTTTGTGGTGATTTTAAAAGTCGCTGCAGCTTTCACAGCTAAAATGTGACTTTGTTTCAGGGATGGTCGGAGTTATTTGACACGAATTTACCACGAAATTATTTAGATCTGCAGAAAAATATTGCATACAAATGAGATTTTCCTCGTTTTTCTGATCGCTCTGTGGCTCCATTCTGTTGAATAAACCCAGAACGCACCACTTGGAGACATTTGCGCAGCTACACGCACCCCGCGTGCATTTTAATTAACTGTAATCACCTGTGAGGTTAATTAGACGTGGGATCAAATTGCACACATATTAAATTTAAAGGCAGCCTGAGCCCATGAGGGGCGGTCTGAGCTCTGTGGAGAGGCGCAGCAGCGAATCGTGCGGCTTTTTTCCCGATCACGTTAAAGACGACCAATGATCGGTTGATGTATTTGCAGCTTTCTGTCTGTTTAAATTTTCCCCGCAGTGGAGCAGACAAAGGCGGGCGCGCCGCGGACAAAAGATGCGTTGTGGCTGCCGTCGAAATATGAACCACCATTTTGATAGTCATAGCTGTAGACCGACATTTCCTGTCGGTACTAGAATGGCTTTAGCCCGCACGGTTTGAGTGCAGACACAGAGCGGACTGGTGCGCGCTGAGCGGAGGCAGGCTGCTGCTGCTGCTGCTGCTGCTGCTGCTGCTTCTCCATATTTGGCTGCGAGTCGATGAGAAGTGAGTCTGCAGGAGCCGCAATGGCGACAGGAGAACATGAATAAACAGAGCTGGCTCTGTGAGAAACA
>NW_007579153.1:66552-69370 GCF_000690725.1 Stegastes partitus
GTGTGCTTCAACAGACCAAATAAGAATTATTCTACAGTTTCAGATAATTTTATGACATAATAAATCAATGATCACAAACGTGTCCGGCTGTGCTTTGTGATCAAAATGTGCAAATTACACCTAGAAAAATCTTTATTTACCAGCTTACAGCCTTTAATTATCTTGTGACTCTGAGAAAGAGCAGTTTTGTGGTACCAGAGTTATTTTTTTTTTAATTTATTTTTTTTACATTTCATTCTCCACGCTGAAGCTTTTACTCTGAAACTCCTCCTCCCAGCAGCCCTTGCGGGGCGGAGCCGCACCTGTTCACTTCCTGGATGTCCACTGCTAACACTGCTGCACCATGAAAACACACGTTTTGTTCAACTTATTCGCCGCTTTCTTATTAGCAGACAGCCTGAATATCGAGGTGAGTGTGTTTTTCTTCCCGTCGCTCTGAATATCCAACAAATCTGTGAGTTTCATTCTGAACGTTACCGGAACGTCGCTCTGCTGTTAGCTTCCTGAGCTGCCTTGCTAACATGTTTTGATGCTGAGCCTTGCAGCTTGTTTGAGCCAAAATCTGACAAAAACACAAATCTTCATGATTTTTTTTTTTACTTGTTTGTCAGGACAGCGCAGGGCAGTTCTTCAGCAGCGGTCATACTAACAACTGGGCTGTTCTGGTGAGTATTTCCATCTCTGAGAGAGGCTAAGTGCTTTACTGCTAACTGATTCTGTGGTAATGAATGGAGCAGCAGAAACTGACCTTCCCCATCTGCCTTCCTAAACAGGTGTGCACATCCAGATTCTGGTTCAACTACCGACATGTGGCAAATACTCTGTCTGTGTACAGAAGTGTCAAGAGGCTGGGCATCCCTGACAGGTAGTTCATACTCAGGATACCAGACTTGGTGTCAGTTTTAAATGTGGTTTGTGGGTATTTTTGTGGTAAATTATCAATCTGACTACCACACTTGATCAATTACTTTATTGCCAAATAATATAACACATCTGAGAAAAGAAAAAATGGGGCAGACTCGGTGATCTTCAGTCAACTTGTACATTTATTGTACAGCACCAGATTTATTGCAGCTGACAACAAATGGAGTTGGTCTTGAGGTGAACTGACATTGTGTGTAATCATCCTCACAAGTATTTGTTTGCAATCAAACCAGTAAAATCTTTGTTTTAGATGCATCTTGTGGTTTGAACTTTATGGCTTGGAGAATGTCTCAATCTGTAACATCCTTATAAAAACTTATTTTGACACTTGAACATGTATTTCTTGATTGACAAGATGACCCATGTGACCTTTTCTTATCTGCAGATATCATCTTTATATTTTATTCGTATGATTTTCAATCTTCCAAATAATTACCATCATTACATTTTAGCTTCTGTGATCATATCTTTCAACGCATCCATTAAATATACAAACATCAAGTTAAACTGACCTTCATAAATGCACACGATAATGTTTCCTAACATAGTCAACGTAGAGCTACAGATGGGCGTTGAACACATTTTATCATGACCATGTATTACATTGTTCACTGTAGGGCTGCAGTAATTAATTAACGAGCTGATTGGCAATTTGTCACCATCTATTTTAGTCATTTTTATTGATATGATAGTAGTTTTCGAACCAAAAAAAAGAGGCAACTGGACATCTCTTTTTTTGGTTCTCAAAGACGTTTCTCCTTTGATCCAAGACAAGACAACTGAAGGGATGAAAGAGAGGTGAAACATCTTAAAAAACCAAAATAAGAGAAGTCCAGTTGCCTTCTATTGAAGCTGTAAAGATGACCAGGATGAGGGAGAATCTACACAGACATACTGAAGATTTGATGTTTATTTGAGTTGTGGACAAGATGTGAGCTTTATCTGTGGGAAATTATGATTTCTAGCAATTTTTAGACTTTTTTTAGTCAATTAATTAGTTAATAAAAAATCATTGTAATCAATAATGAGAATAAATTTTCACTGCAGCCTGTGTCCACTCCTAATATTTTAAAGGTCCCTAAACACCAATCAGGCACTACAAATGCATGTTTTTACTGCTTGTATGTAATTTGCCGTTTAAATATTGTTTATGTTAGATTGCATTGTCTAAAATGAAGATCAGCTGTAGTTTCTGCACACAAAGAAAGGTGCATTGTATTTATTGTGGGCAATTTATGTGCATCAAACTGGAAGAAGCTGCTCAAAAGCCCTCCTCGAATTTACTTTATCTGCTTTGTAGTGTTTCATTAATTAGTTGCTAAGTATTAATTTAACTGTCAGCTGTTAAGAATTTTACTAATTGTTTGGGGAAAAACATCTCAAACTTCTGTGAATTCCACTTCTGAAATTTTAACATTTCTTTATTCCCCTGTGACAGTGAACAAAATATCTTTGAGTTGTGGGCAAAATAAGACATTTGAGGACATCATCTTGGGTTTTGAGAAACACTGTTTTCCTTTTTTTTTTTTTATGACATTTTATAGACCAGACAACTAATGGAATAATTGAGAAAATAATCAACAGATTTACTGACATCTACAGTAATCTTTAGTTGCAGCTCTAATCTGCCCAAGTGTTTCTAGGCACTTTATCCTAATTGGATTGCAGCTGTATAGTGCAGCAAAGAAGCGTGAAGAATAAGAAAAATATGACGTGATGTTCAATGTGAACCTCTACTAGTATGACAAAGTTGATAAGTATCACATTAATCTAAGCATACCCATTTTTCACATTTTGACAAGACGTCATTTGATCAAGAAGTTTCATTATTTCAGTTTGAACTCTGCAGCGTTGTGCAGGATCTGTGGTGGTAGAGTTGAGCTCCTGTTGTCCA
>NW_007579153.1:70295-92647 GCF_000690725.1 Stegastes partitus
GCACTCATTGAAATACTCGGAAATGTAAAATTTCAACCCTGTTGTGTTATTGGTGGATGTAAGAGGATATTTTTTTTTTTCCTTTCTGACTTTTTAAAAAAAAAGTTTCAGATTTAGGCTGTAAATCAAAGTCAGAGCAGTTACCATGTGTGATTCCTCGCCCACCTCGGGTATAAAAAAAGATATATAGATGAAGGAAATAATCACTCTGGCTCACTCATGATTGGTCAGAGGCTATAGTGACTGTGTTGTGATGTAGCCTGACCTTCATTGATTGGCAGAAGGAAGTCACGTGACTCTGCCCTCCCACCATTGTTAATGCCTGCAGAAGTTACCATATATGGTTCCTTGCCCGATAAAGGGTTAAAAGATATGTAGGGAAGTTTAAAAATATTAGTTTGTTCTTTTATACTGACCCTACTGATAGAAGTTAAAGGTTTTGTTCTCTGAATGCTTTTGACTGCTGCGGCTGTTTTCTGTTTTGTGTGGCCTTAATCTGCTAATAACTGTCTTTAACTGCTAATTATCATTTTCCCTTATAGATTGAAAATGACGACAAATTTGTATTTCAGGTGACTGTGGAGAACTTCCTGCGAGTTTTGACTGGACGACTGCCTCCCAGCACTCCACGCTCCAAACGCCTCCTCTCTGACGACAGAAGCAACATCCTCATATACCTCACAGGTGCATATTTAGAATCGTAATCAGATTTCTGCGTCTACAATACAGTTTTCATACTGGCTTTCACTTTCAACAACGCACGGGGAAAGATTGTCCTTTTGGCTTTTTAGTTTTTCTGTGTAAATGAAGATCCCAGCAAGGTTTCCACCAGAAAATGATGTAGCCTCAGGCGGAAAAGCAACGACTGCATCTTGTCTCGTCATCATTTAGTTTGCACAGGATAGCCTCAGCAGCAGCCGGTCTCATTATACACACTCCTGGCAGATATTGTGTGAAATGACACCTTTGCTCTTTTGGCTTAAAGGTTAATGTTTCATTTAATTAAAGTTAATTCGCTTTTACGATGGTGGCAAAGGTGGTCTTTGTTTCTTCACTAAGAAACACTGCAGGAATCTCTTCTTCTTCTCCTGGTGGAGAAAACGTGACTGTTGTACGGGCGAATGATGTGCATATACACAAAGAGCTGCATATACATGAATGCGTTGCGTGAACAGAAATGCGCTGCAAAAAGAAAACGCTGCATATCCAGTCACACAACAGAAGTGCCACAGGCCTCTCGGGGCAGTTTGTAAGTCTTTAGCTTTTCAGTCACTGTGATTATATGGGTGCTGATGTGATGTTTTACTACCGTCTCCCTGTGTTCTTCTCATTTGTTTTCATTTAAGCAGCGTTGTCCTTTTGCAGCACGTTTCTGATTATGCAACACATTCATGTATATGCAGCTCGTTTGTGCACATGCACGTCATTTGTCCCCCGTCAGCCACCGTACTTAAGCTATTGATGGATTATTTTGCTGCTTGTAGCTGCATTTGGAAAATAGCATCTTGACATGACTTCTGCTTTGTCTGAGCTTGTTCAGGAGTAAAATTATAAAGAAACTGAGAGTAGCATGATGTTTCGTCTAATGTGGATTTTGTTTTCACAAGGACGTTTTTCCAGACAGCCACATCGAGGGAAATATAAATTGAACACAGGCCGTTAGCTACCACGTACTTATACTAAGCAGTTCAGTTAAAATGTCTTCATCCAACTCTTTCGTTATCTTCTTTGTCTCCGTCGCTCTTCTTCCCCATTTTTGTGTTCTATTTCATATTTTTGCATCGTGAATCAAAGAGGAATGAATTATTAATAGTGTGTGCTTGTTTAACAGGCCACGGCGGGAACGGCTTTCTGAAGTTCCAGGACTCGGAGGAGATCAGCAATGTGGAGCTGGCTGACGCTTTTGAACAGATGTGGCAGAAAAGAAGGTAAACAAACTGGGACGACTCACGAAACAGGAACGGCCTCACAAAGTGACATCTGATATTATCGCCGTCCTACTTCAAGTCCGCTGCTCTTGTCCTTCGTTCCTCTGAGGGCCAATTAGCCGTGTAGCCCGTCAACAAACATTTAATGGCGGGAAACTTAACAGCATATAGACGGGAAGATCTTCAGCTGGAGGTTCTTACATGTTGCTGTTTTATTGGCACAGACGTCTAATATTAGAGGATGTGATCTTGACGGGATGCTGTTTTTGCATGATGAAGGAATGTGCTGTGTATCCTGTGCCTCTTACGGTGGTTGCCTGCTTCTGTATTGTTTGGCTAAAAAGTCTAAATCAGTCGACTCTGATGGAGAAGGTGGAATAGAGAGAAAAGGGATCTTGCCAGGAGAAATTAAATCGTAATGCCAAGCAACAATATTTGGATAACATCGATCCGTATGACTTGGCGGCCCAAAACTGAATTATAGACCCACTAATATTGCAAACTACCTTGTTTTAGGACTGAGTGCATCAACGTGGGCGAGTTTAAAGGTTACAAGTCTCCAGAAGCTCACAAGTGATCAAATCCAGTGCCTGTGAATTAATAAAATAATCATATAGCTGAAGGTTTTTGTTATTTGATTTAATGTTCAGGGCAAAAAGTGCAGTGACACCTTGTATGTTTGTGGCTCCTGCAGTTTGCCAAGCTTGTAAATTAATAGATTGAGCGCACAGTCACAGCAAAACTGCTCATGAGCTTCCAGTGATGAATTAAGGTTTATAATCCAGTCTTTGCCTGCCAAGTCATTTGGATCTAGACTGTTTATCATACTCAGTTTGTCTACATATTACTGCTTGGCATGGCGATTCAGTTTCTCCAGGCGGGGTCGTTTCCTTTACCAAAGACCAGAAAAGTTGTCATGTTTCTTCCTCAGCAGTCATATTTTGTATTAAACTATGTTCTCTGTGGTATATAGAGCTTGATAACAAAGTAAATAATAAAAATCAGTTTAAATGTGATATTCATACACCATAACAGCGAAGGGGTTTACCGTTAAAGAGACCGTCCCTTTCAGTAAATGGAAATGTGTTGCTTTTTAAAGTAGTGCCGTGCTAAATTTGTAAATGATGACACAGTAAATGAGCTAGCACCTTTCTGCTACGAGTGCCTCTATTGTCCTCCAAACCAATCATCATCAATGTCTGGGCTGCAGTCAGGCTCCGGGCCGCGAGATAAAAGCTTAGTGACGCCAGCTTTGATGATGATGTGATAATTACGGGCTTGAACTGCCAAATTACAGCCACTGAAGAGATTTTGCCACCTCCTGTCATCATCCCCAAACCACCTCGATTCAGTCGGCTGGATACAAAAAGCCTTTTGCGTGTTTGTCTAAGCAGGGGAAAGAAGTTGTTGTAGTGAAATTTGCCTTTATAGAGGAAAGAATGGGAGGATGTAGGGGAAGAGGGGGGGAGATGTGTGCGTGGGAGCGTTCGCGGGACTGAATGGGAGCTGTTGGTTTTTCTTGGTCGCCATGACAACTGCAGTATGAAAGATGGTTAGAAGGTTTTTCCTGATACCAGTTTATTGGAACAAATGGACGAGGGTTATGCCAGCTGTGTGTTCTCTCATCAGTATTATTTGAGAATCTGTATTATCGTGTGTTTGTCTTCAGGTACAACGAGCTGCTCTTCATCATTGACACCTGTCAGGGCGCCTCCATGTACGAGAGATTTTACTCCCCGAACCTCATGGCCTTAGCCAGCAGTCAGGTTGGAGAAGACTCCCTGTCGGTGAGTTGTTCTCCCTCATATGCAAGAGATGAATTAAAAACCATCCATCAGCGTGTCAGGTTGTGTAATGAGCTGTTTGATTTGATGGCACACTGAAGGCCCAGCTGGAGGAGCGCTGTTGTCATACATGCTCGCATCATGCAGCCCATGTTCCTCCACATAGTGTTGCATGTTGTAGTTGCATCAGTTAATCCTCCTCCTAAACTCATTCTCTCCTGTTGCATTAGAATGCAAACATTCAACTGAGGTGAGTTTCTACGAAAAGCAGCCAAACTGATTTAGGTCATAATGAAATTACAGTTATGTAAGAGTTGTGTTTGCTTTATTACATTAATAACATCAAGACTATGTAGCTCTGCACTGCAACACTCTGATGTTTTCTCTCTTTATTCATGCTTATGTCTCCATTGGATGGCCCCTTCAAGTAGTTTTGGCTCCCAGTCCAATTTAAGTCATTTAATGTTTAGTATTTAGCATTTTCCTAGAAAAATACACTCTTTAAGTGTTGTAGATTAGCTGTAGTACCTGATTGCGCCACCAGGGGTGACCTTTCACTGTTTAATGCCGTAGCAACCAGAGGAGGCAGGCACTGTCTTGTCAGCAAGCAGAGTGCATTATGGGAGATTAGCTAGTAAAGGAGCACTGTGACAGAGACTTCTATGAGGCTTATTGACTTTAGGCCTGCAAACAAGTGCGAACAGATTTTGGGTTTGTGTAGGGTAGCAATCTGTGTCCTAGAAAAAAACATCCATTGTTGAGCTTTTGTTCATGTTTGTGTGTAGAAACAGAAGTCAGCAAGGCACTGGGTGTGAGTAGGTGCTGATACTGATCACTTCAAAATGTATGTGATTTGCCCTGATCCAGGTTTCAGGATCAGGCTCGGAACCGATTTATTATCTCTGAAATGGCTCATCAGCTAGTGACAATTCTAACAATTTGTCTTGGACATGCAGCTTTAGCGAATCTTTTAGCATGAAATCCTGTTTTTAGCCATGAAGTGCACATTTCCAGCCACATCAGCTTGTCAAGGTCGCACATTCCTGAACGCTGTGAATATTTCTATTACTTTTATATTTCCTTGGATTTGCTGCACTTACTGTTTGTTTGACTTGTTGTATTTCCTCATTGTCTCTTTAGTAACACTTGCTGTTTGTGGACTTGCATCACTTCTTTTTTGTTTTTCACATCTTTTACAAAAAAAAAGAAAAAAATCTTTCTACATGTTGGTGTTAATTGTTTTGCTCCAAAACAACAAATCCTCATATATGAAAACCTACATGGCAATAAAACTGAATCTGATTTTGATTTATAGGTTTATTTATGCTTTATATTTGTACATAATCACCCCATGATATACAATCTCCTTCTCCAAAAAATGGCATGTCCACTTTATGCAAAATGGAATTCAGGTTTTCTTAACTGCTCTTAATTGGATTTGTGCAAGTTTACACTCCAGCAACCACCGATAATGATACCTGAAATGGTGCCATGTTTTCACTGGTTGGCGTACTGCTTAGTCAAACAGTGTTGTGTTTCCTTATCAGGCAAATAAGTAGCTCCTAACTGCAATAGGAGAACAATGTTGTCTCTTACATGATACCTGATGCAGACTTTTTCTCTTGGACACACAGCTTTAGCTTCAATCTTTTAGCATCATATGTAGCTGCTGAATGCACTTTAAGACTTAATTGTTTTGATTCAGTTTCACTGCTCCCACAGCGTTGTTTTGTGTTAAGCAGCTTTTTCAGTGGAAAAAAAAAACCCCTTTAAAATCCTACGGTATGCTTTATGTGCAGCACAGAAGGGCAGACAGAGTTGGACTGGCTGGTAAACATATCGGCTCATTAGGCAGCTAAAGAGCCAGCTATTTCCCTTGGGACTTGGTAGAGACCGAAGAGAGAGTGAATATTGGACTTAGATTTCCTCGGTCAGGGAATTCACTCGCAAATTTAACTGTTCCTATGTACTAAGTGCTTTTGATTATTCTTATGTTTGTTTTTTTTTTTTTTAACTTGTCCCGTTCTAGCATCAACCGGATTTGGCCATAGGAGTCCATCTAATGGACCGTTACACCTTCTACCTGCTGGAGTTCCTGGAAGACATCCACCCTGCGAGCAAAGCCAACATGAATGATCTGGTAAGGGCTTGTATGTGTGGTTACAGCTTCTACGTGCTCTGAAAAACACCAGAAAATAGAGGAAAGTCGCTGTTTCTCAGAACCAGAGGTGTCCTCTTTATTTTTTTTTTCTGAAATCGAAGGTGTTACATTGATGATAAAAACAACATGTTTTGCATTTTTGCTTGATGTGAATGTCACGTCATATTGTGATCATTACAGTGTGCTGTGCACTAATGTGCATCGACCACTTATAGAAGTCAGTTCATAGTTTACACCCATAAGTTGTACATGACTGTGTTCTGCTGCTTTGTACACAGCTGCCTTTTTTTTTTTTTATTAGTAATTTGTCAAGTTTATGTCACTTTTATATTCGCTACAAGTTTCTCTTTAATTCAATTAAAAGAGAAAAAGCGTAAAGATAATGAAACAATTGGTCAACTACAGAACTAGAGCTGCGATGATTTAATTAGTTGTCAACTATTAAATTCATTGGAAGCTATTTTAATAATTGATTAATTGGGAATAATTTAATAAAAGTCTCAATTCTGAATCCAGCTTCTCAGATTTCAATATTTTTTTGTTTCTTTTTACTTCTCTATGACAGATTAGACTGAATATCTTTGAATTGTGGACAAAACAAAACACTCAGGGAAACATTTGCCGTTTAATAGACCAAACAACTAATTGATTAATCAGGAAAATATTCAACAGTTTAATCAGCAGTTAAAATAACCATTAGTGGGAGCCCTGCAGTCAGCCAGACAAATAGTTCACTGACAAATGAAACAATAAAAATTAATACACAATAATTCTGATAATTGATTCTTTGCTATTAGCTGAAATATTTGTTGCCTTCTGTCTGAGCTCCTTTTTCAGTTTTATGTCATTGCATCATACGAGGAGTTTGTTCAGAAAACCTGTGACAAGCGTTTTGTCACTAGTTTCTGACATTTTGTAGACCACTTAATAAAAAAAACAACAGTCAGATTTGTCATTACAAAATAATTGTGAGTTGCAGAAGTGGAATATAACAAAAAACCCTGCAGGATGCCTTTTTGTAGACTGTGGCAGAGTGACTCAGGTGTTGTACAAGTATTTTGGGTCTACAACAGCAAGGCGGGATCATTCCTTACTGCCTTTCCCCTCCAAAACTTCCTTTTTCCTAAAGGAGTCAGATGAAAGTCACACAGGCCTCGCTGGACTCTTGAACACTTGAAACAGAATTTGTGAGAACCTGTTACGGTTGTTGGCCTTTGACACATGGTGGTGTGGATGGTGCTGCTCTGGGCCATGACTCAGCCTCAGCAGCACCTCCCGTTTCATCTTTACACTCCTGCAGAGATCTACTGGCCACAGGGCCTCATCTGCGTCACCCTAAACACCCCACATCGTCCACTCCGGCTCTCAGTCAATGTCTCTGACCAATTCTAATTATTCTACCCGATTTTCCCGTTTCTGTAGATGCGCTCTTTGTTCTTGAGCTTTTTCATGGAATTAATGATCGATACTATGGATTTCCTGGAAGAGCTCACCAAGTTTTCAGTTTTTAATCCAGGCTGCGAATCCTTGCCCTTTGATGAAATAGAAATTGCCTCCACCTTCTCCACAAAATCCTTTAGCAGTCATGTGTGTCAGGTTCTTTTTGGCTGATAGAGGTAACGTTCACCTCGGTTTAATGATTTTATGTTTCTTTTACAATGGATAGCTCGGTCGGACAACACACTGATGATTCACACACTTAAGAGGATTAACCCACAAGTGGCAACACAGCAAGCACTGAAAGATTTGTAATAGACAATGGCATGCACAAATGTCAGACTCCTGCCTCTAATCTTCTCCCCACAATGTCACATATTTTCACACCTCCCGCTGCAGCTGGCTATGAGCTGCAGTTGGAGTTTGTCTTAAAAACATGAACTATTTACTAGAATCTGTATTAAAATCCCCGATCTCTAGGCAAAAGTGACCATGAAGTGAGTGCATGAGTTAAACTTCCTGACAGCAGGCGACAACTGATGCCTTTTTCTCTATTGATTCATATATTGATTATTTTATTGATTAGTCGAACAGTGGTCTAAATGATTCATTTTCCTCCATAAAACTAAAATGACCGTTTAGGTTTATTCTGAAAAACTATGTAGTTGTGTGAAAACGAAGGTTTATATGCGCAAAACACAAGAACATTATAAAAGCAGAAAAAAAGAGGGGTTGCAATTTCAACAGCACTAGAAATCAGAGTTTCTTTCAAACCCTTTAACAAATTTTATGGACATACAGCTGCATCATCTTTAGCTTCTGTGTATTGTGAGTTTGTCAGACGACGCTGCAGTTATAAAATCGGGATTTTAGCAGCACCTTGGAATGGACTTCTGGTTAACGTGTAGCTTTAATGAGCCATTTTTCTGTCACTATTTCACAGTTGTTCTGTTGTCTGACAATAGAAACAGAAAAATATGTAAATGACAACAGCTTTATTGGGTATTCAGCTGTATTAAACTGACAAGACATGCGAGCACAGAGAGCAGGAGAGAAGTAAACAGATGTAAAGTACCTCCAGGCTGAACAAAGGTGATGCTGCTGCTGCCGCCATTGCTTTAAAACTAGCAATTACATAGGAAAAATAATGACCTAATCCTACTGAAGGTAAAACACATACTATTGAATTGAAGTTAAAAACAAAACAAAACACAAGTTGTTTAATAATGTCCATGATTATGCCGACTACTCATAGCAGCTCTAATACCTACAGTGGTAACATTAATACAAACATTTGATTCTTTTTGTTGAGCTCCATTATTAACTCTTATGGTGTCAAAACCACAAACCTCGAATGAAGCTGCATATTCCTAACATGAAACATGTGTGTGTGTGTTTTCTCTGTTCTTCCCTAGTTCAAAGTGTGTCCCAAGAGTCAGTGTGTGTCCACTCCGGGCCACCGTACCGACTTGTTCCTGAGGGATCCAGGAAGTGTTCTCATCACTGATTTCTTCGGTAGCGTCCGCAAAGTGGAGATCACCACGGACGCCATCAATCTGAGCGACCCCATCAAGGAACTGGAGGAGAAGTACGTCGAGTTTGTTTATTGTCTGTCGTCTGTATAATTCAACTTCAGCTCGCTCAAATGACATTAACTATCATATTATCAATATCACACGAATGGTAGCTTTTGAGGGGAAACCTGTTCAGTCTTCAAACCCTTCAATAAACCACAAATTATATTCTCAAACTTCATAGTTAAAGTAGACCAACTTCACTACATACATGTCAGCTTATACAGAATGTTTGCAAGAGACAGATTTTTTCCCATTTAAACTGCTTCGGGGCATGTATGTAAAATTATACAGAAAAAAAATCACCATATGTGTGGAAAACGTTCAGTCAGCTGGACCGCTACAGCCACTGGCAGATTGTGTTGCTATGAAGCTGACATGCATAACTTCAGTCCTAATTAACCTTTATCAGGGCAAAAGATTCGGGACGTGCAGGCATCATAATCTGTTGCTGATTTTCCCACTGATGTGTATTTCTTTGTGTTCCTTGGACATTGTCACCTAGAGTGTGCAGTGTGTGCATTCTTTGTTTTGACCGGCATCATTGTGGAGTTTTTTCAGACAAAGTGTTAATATTGGATGCATTTCGCTGCCATTTGTTGTTCTAGCAGATTGTTTTTTAACACATTAGATGATGAAAATACACTATTTTGTATTACTGAAGAACTGAGAAACAACATAACATCCCTAAAACAGTAATGATATGGTGATAGAGTTGCAATACAAGTGTTAGCAGTAAGTTAGGGGAAAGTTCTTACAAGCTCTAAAGTGTTATTAAGGTGGATTAGGGACAACCTGATAAATAAGACCTTTATTGAGGTCTACCTCATTGCTGTTGGACAAATTCATTTTATGTTTAGCTCCCAACTACCCGGACTTTGATTTCAGTTTAGAACATCTCTCATCAGCAGAATTGATTTCCTCGCTAATGGTGTGTTGAGTGGCCTGTATCTAAGAGGCTAAAGCACTCAGCGATTCAAGATCTATTTGTAAGGATGACCAATGACAGGATTGTCTGAGGTAATAGTGCAGCTCCTTCAGACTGTATTTGCTGCTTTTTTATCATAATCAGCACTTGAAGCATTATTTCAGAGCGCAGAGAGGATCGTAATTAAACATTATCCTCGTCTGCCTGCAGGCTATAATTCTGTCTCTCTTCATCAGTGTTATTGAGTGAGTGCTTTCTATAGATTATCTGTGGCGCTACCCTGTGGCGAATTGCATGCATCCAGATGTGATTCACTTCTGTCTTACGTCGCTGTGATAAACAGTCTTGGCCACTAGATGGCTGCAGAGAACCGTCGAGCGTTTCCTCTGAGCCTGGCGACACATTGTTTGCTTTCTCACAAAGACACACTAATCCCATAAGAAGCACAATCACCGGGAGTTTTAGGAAACACGCAGCTAATGTGCTAAATGCAAACAAGTCCTGCATACATTGACTCATTAGGCTGCAGGTAAGGACTAGTTTGCTGCACTTCACCCAAAGAAGTGTTGGAAATTAAAACTTTACTCACGATTAAGCTCCCCCCACTTCTATTAATTTCATTAAACTGGGTTTTAATTGAACCACTGGGAGGTATTAAAGAATCTAATGGGGTTGGCTGCTAATTAGTAATTAGAGGCAATTGCCGTACCGATTTTAGTCACTGGCTGTTTTGGCCTCAGGCAAGTTAGTCGTTGCACACAACTTCCCCTATTACTTTATTATTGATTAGGGCCAGCACATTAGTTCTGCTGATCCTCCATGCAACACAGAAACACCACCACCAGTGTTATTGAGTTGGCTGTTGCCCTAATTCAGTCCTAGAGAGACGTTTTATCTCCATTTCTGATGCAAGAAATGGCAATCCCCTTGATTCATTTGATGTTTTACGGCGCCAAGTTTACTGATGCACCAAAGCAAAAGCAGCGTCGCTCTGCTTTTAAGGATGATAAAAACTGCGATCGTGAAAGTTCTGAGATGTTAGGGAGGGTAACAGCGTTTTCTGTCGGTTCGTATGTCACATCAGAGTGTTTCTTCAGCCTCATTCTGACTTGATTCATAAGATGAGGACAGGAAGGTATTTTCTGAGCTCCTCTTATACCTAGACAGCCTTTTAACCACGAGCAAGCTGTAGCACACAAGAATAATTCTGCTGGAAAAACCACGACCTCATGGCTGTCGTGCTTATCGAATAATTTAAATTCATGTATGTGTATCATTAGCAATATTAAATAACTTCTCATTTAATTATTAGACAGTTGCATCTACGGGGTCTTTAGAAATGTAAACGCTGCTGTTTGTCAGGTGTAAAATGCGACATTGAATTTAAACCATACATTCAATAATCTGTGTTTTTACTTTGTTCCCCTTCATCATCTGACTAAATTTCAGATGGCACTTTTTTTTTTTTTTTTAAGTTTTTTCACAAAACTAAAGCTGTGGGGCCTGGCTGATTAAAATCAGTGACATAAAATGCAGCTCTATGCCGAGATTACCCTTTTAAAATGCAAAGTGCCTCTCTGTACTTAAATTATGGGAAAGATGAGAAAAAGTGCCAAAAAGCAGAAGTTAATTGGGACTGTAATTATTTCTGCAGTATGGGGGGGGGAGGGGGAGAGAACCATCAAACATGTGCCCTGGATGGGATTAAAGTTCTTGTCTGGTCATTGATTTAACCCATGAAGCTCATCTCTGTGTGTGTGAGTTACATGTTTAGAGTTTTTTTTTTCATGAAAACAATCCCTTTGTGCCTTAAGATGGCTTCTGCGTAACTCTACATTGATGCTTCTTCTAGAACATGCAGATCTATGAAGTCCCTGACCCTGTCTCCTCTGATTCTTCCCCATTTGCTGCAGCTCGAACACACCAGCTCACCTATATCTCTGCTCAAATACTGCAGTAGTAGTGGTAGTAGTAGTAGTACCAGTAGTAGTTGTAGTTGTAGTAGTAGTCTCTCTCTAGGTTGTCCTCAGGCGAGCCTTCTATCGTTGCTTCTGGTCGTCCTGATTCTCCATACATCTGGCCAGTTCGTTGGTACTTTGAGCTCCTGTATCCTTCTTGAGTATGTCCACGTATGTTAGTGTGGGACGTCCTCGTGACCGATGCCCATGTGTCGGTTCCCACAGCACCAGTTTGCTGGCTGGCAGCTGTCGATGCCTTTGACAGTGTCCTGCTAGTCTCATTCTCCTTACAGCGATCTTCTCGCTCACCCTTGGTGTTCCCTCATACAGGACCCTGTTGGTCACGTGTGTGCTCGTGCTGATGTTAAGCTCTGCCCGCAACATCCTGGTATAGCACCCATCTAGAGACTTATGTAGGGTTGGCTTCAAGGTCCAGCATTCACTGCCATAGAGGAGAACAGACTCTACTGTTGCGTAGAAGAAGCTGAGTCTGATTTGGTGGGGGAGGTTGGCGTTCCATACGCTGGTCATGCCATTCAGGGCCCTCCATGCCAGTGCCTTCCTCACTTTTAGATCTTGCTCGGTTGAGTTGACCCAGGTACTTGAAGTCCTCGACTTCTTTTTCAGCGCAGTACCTCCTGCTGTTGTCAGAGGTTGATTTTCCGGTGGAACATTGTAGGTGATGACCTCAGTTTTCTTGGCATTTAGCCTGAGGCCAGCCTTGGCGCACTCTAGCTCGACTCTGTTCAGTAGTTCTTGTGCTTGTTCCACATTGTCTGAGAGCCGGCTGATGTCATCCGCATAGTCAAGGTCTGTGAGGAGTACTGCGGGGTGTCGTCTCGACTTTCTTGGTGTTAACTTGAAGCCAAGATCTTGCTCTCGTCCACTGATTGCCTTCCTGAGCGCATAATCCAGGACTATGATGAAGAGGAAGGGGGCTAGTGTGTCCCCTTGCATTACCCCAGACAGGATGTCCTTACTGTTGCCATCTGGGGTCTCCACCTTGGCCTTTGTTCCTGCGTAGTAGTAGTAATTCAGCCATAAAAATTAGAATTGGGAACCAGCTCTGAAGAATAATGATGCTGAAAGCTCCACCCTGCAAGTTGCCAGGATTGGTTGTTTGGGTTTGTGATGTATGAAACCCCAGAAGTCTGAATCTGTATTTCAAAATAGGAATACTCTGACGTTTACTGATTGTTTCGTTCATGATTTGTCTTTCACCATTTAAAAGACACCATGTGGACACGTTACAAGGTTGAACAACTTGATTTTCACCAGCGGGGTTCTTTAAAATCACTTACTTGTAGCAGTAAACAAAATATGAGTAAATCCACTGACAGTTAATATGCAAATGTTTGGCCTTTTCTAAGAAACATTTGAATCTTAGGCTGGTTTCACCTTCTCAAATGTGAGACTTTATGCAGTACTGGTGATGGTTGTAGTGATTTGCAGAAACAATGAACATTTTGCATTCTCACCTAATCTTTTTCACATTGATCAGTTAATTGCACAAAGAACCAGCAGATTATCAGCAAAAATAAAAACAAAAATCTGCCTTTAGTTGTAGCCGTACTGAAAGTAATCATACCACCTCCCCAAAGAGTAATAAATCTCTTGAATTGGCTTTTGTCTAAAACGTCAGAACTGTGTTTGGTTATACCCTTTGTCTGGATTATCCCAAAAAGCAATCAGCAAGAGATGACAAAAAAAACTGGATCTTTATGAGACCTCTGTCCAGATGCCACTGCTGAAGTTAAATAATAGCGTTTCATAAGATCTGGAAATGGGTTGTAGTGAGCTCGGCGTGTTCGCACAGAGCCACAATCGCACAAGTCCTCTGAAACAAGCTGTTATTAAATATAGTGCTGTTTTAATCCACTTTTGTCAGCTCGCTCAGCCACTCAGACAAGTGAAGGAGAACAGTTAGTGGCGACTGTACATGCCCGTCCTTTACTCGTTTTCTAGCTCGCTCTGCTCTCTCATTTTTCTTGCATATTTTCAAGCATCCGTTTTTACCTCAGAAAAAAGGCTCTTCCGTTAAGTGAATAGCTCTTGATGGAGAGGACATTTTAATGGACCCCCTCAGTCCGCTTCATTATACATGGGCTTAACGCTGTAATGACATTGTGCAGTTACTCACTTCCAGCCATAGGTGGTTGTTGACCGTAACATGTCGTCCTGCGGCGCACGCGGCTCAGAATAATTACAACTATCAAATTAAAGCTGAATTTATATCCCATTGAGTTAGAAAGTAAACCTAATGTAATTTGTGACCTGCAGCGCCGGATTGAGTCTACAAAAACTGCCTGGGCTATTAGTCGAGCAGATGTTAAAAGGAAATTTGTTTGACCTAAAGATGGCAGCTGGAGACAGCAGTGATACCAGAGCTGGAGGAGGAGGGGGAGCTGCATCCATTAGAATCAGCTAAGTGGATTGAAAAATCCTCTCCAAAAATCTCCTTTATGGAAAATAAAGTGGAAAGTGGTTTGAATTGAATTAGAGCTCATCTCTTGTGCTAAGTTAAAAAAAAAAGGAGGAGGAGGAGGAGGCGCATGGCGGTGAGACGTCGCTGCTCTTAGTGACACGTCTCTGGTGGCAGAAAAGAGCTGGAAGCGCATAGAAAGCTCAGCGGGAGTTCGTCTCTCTCTGCTCGCCAGCCCGTCCTGCTTTCTCCCGACTGTCAGAGTGACTTCTGCCCCGCCGCACAGACGTGTCGACGAGAAGAGAGCGTGTCAAAGAAATGGAGTCGAATAGAAAGGGATGAAGAAGGAAGGGCGAGAGAGCGAGATCCAGAGAGGAAAAAATGTGGAGCAAGAGTAACTCGGAGTGAAGAAAGAGACAAAGAGAAGAAAGGGAGCAGGTTGCTTCACTCAGCAAGTGGCTCACGGGGGGATACGGCCCACTTTGTCAGCTGCTGTCTGGCCTGAACTTTCTTTGAAAGGCAGTCACTCACTTGAACCTCCACTCGACTCTGACCTTTAGCTGGGACTCCTCTCTGTTTCGGAGCGTGATGAAGCAGACAGTCTTTCACAATACGATCTACATGGACGCATACAAACATTTCAAACCTCCTCTGATGGATCCAAATAATTCTAACAGGGTTTGAAATGTTTTGTGTTACAGCAGTCTGGATTTGTGCTTTTCTTTTTTTTGCCACTTGTAAAGCCCTTTTCAGACATGGGTAGTTTCATTAATTTCTTAATCATCTAAACCCTAAAACCCACCAATAAGCTTAAAGGAGATGTTATCTTTAAAGCAAACATGACGAAATCACACTTTTTTATGAGAGCCAGAAACAGTAAAAACAGGAAGAATAGCTGGATTTTTCCTGATGGTCATCAAACTATTCACCTGTGACGTGCTGTTCTGTCAGAAGGCTTCACCAAATCCAAGATTAAGCTGGTGTAAGTGTATTCTACATCAGCGGTCTTCAACCTTTTTTGCACCATGGACCGGTTTTAAGCAAGAAATTTTTCTACGGACCAGTCATTGCGCACCTAACAAATAATAATTGTTTTTTTTTCTATTAAAAAGTTTCATAAATAGATAAAATTACTTTTTATTGCTTAACATGTTTACTTTTTCTCTGTCTCAGTATCAAGTATCTCCCACTTTCCAAAGCAGCTCTCCTGAGATGTTTGTTTTTGACTGACAGCTTCGTTTAGCAGCCGGGCATAAAAACTGACAGTCAAGTGCGGAAAACGAACGAAAACGGAAGTGACAGGAAGACGAGCTAGTCATGTTTCAAAATAAAACACCCTGCAGACTCCGCTGGAAATAAAAATAAACCAATAAAACGTCTTTAATCTATCTGTGCGGCCCGGTACCAAATGACCCACGGCCCGGTACCGGTCCGCGGCCCGGTGGTTGGGGACCGCTGTTCTACATGGCTCGTTTAAACAGTTTGAAAAATTTGCATTTGCGCAAACTGGATTCTGTAAAAATCTAACAACTCCGGTGCTACTCAGTGCTGCTGTTAAGCCATTAGTGACTCAACTGCAACCAACAGTCAGGGAGGCATTTTTTACATGGAAATTCCAGGTTTATTCAATTTCTGTCAAATTCATAGTCAAAGAAATTCAGCTTGTGTTTTTATTTTTAATGATTTATGGCATCTTAACCGTGTTATACTATAAGTTTTTTCCTGCTTCTCGTCATGCCTGCGTTGTCTCCGTAGACTTCTTCACGTCTTTATTCAGACAAACCCACCACAGTGATGGAGAGAGCCACAGCGCTCACACAATGTTTGAGTGAGATAAGATTGGACAGTACATCAAGTGAGATAATGCACTAATACCACCCTACATAAACAAAAGACTCAATCCGCCATGTACCAAATAATTTAACTGTAGCTTATAAATTGTGTCTGGGGGAAAACTGTTCCCACATTTCAGCTCCAACACTGGTCCCAGAACATCACAGAGCATAAAAGACACAGCCGTGGGCCAAAATCACAAAGCACCATTTTTATTCACTTTGTCCAACAGTTTCACGTCTATTACAAACTGAAATGTTCATAAAAATAAAACTTTACTGTGACGACGACAGAACAGGTCAGATTAACGAGACTCACCAATAATAAATGTTATCCGGCTTTTGACAGGAGCTGAAATGCAGTTTGTTGCTTCCAGCTGTTTGTAGGAGACTTTTCTCTGAATTGATCACATACCTGCAGCATCAGACACATTTGCACAACAGCAGTAACTTAAGTAATAATTATAAATCATCCCCAGTATGGAGGCAGGATCTAATGGCAAGTCACACTGTGAACATTTTAGACATGTGAGCTGGGACAGTTCAATCATTTAGTATTTGGCATCCGTCCCCAGATTCCGTCCATCGCGGATGTTGAGATATTGTTTTTATTTTACTGCTTATAAAGTAGTAGTTAGATTATCATTACACATGGACAGAACTTTCAGTGTTAATGAAATCATAAATGAGCTAGGCTAATAGTTACTTGGACAGTTTGATGAGCAGTTTAGATTCAGTCTTTTGCTTGCTCTTCCATTATGATGCAGTAACGCTCCATCACTTGATGATGCTGCGACTTTCTCTGGACGAAACTTTGAGGAACATAAACAGAACAGTGACCGATGACAGAATGCTGTCACTTTATAACAAATTGGTAATGCAGTAATGTGACAAATCCCTTGTGTGAATAGGAAGAAGCTAGAAAACATGCTGTCCTGAAGGTGATGCTGCTGTTTTCCAGTGTCATAGTTAATTCCTAACTGACGGATGAAGACGATGCTACCACTGGAAAGAATTGCTGTAATTAAGTGGAATAAATCAGCCAATAGTAGCCAGGGTGGGACGTTTTTCTACATTGTACATTGCATATATGTGACCGTAGGCTATATCCGAGATACAACCCGAATTACGTTAACATCCATCCATTATCTATACACCGTTTAATCATCACTGGGGTCGCGGGGGGCTGGAGTCTATCCCAGCCGACTCAGGGTGAAGGCAGGGGACACCCTGGACAGGTCACCAGTCTATCACAGGGCTACACTTGGAGACAGACAACCAAGCACACTCACATTCACACCTACAGACTATTTAGAATCACTAATAAACCTCAATACATGATAAAATATTGATTTTGGGTTTATTACTTGGACTGTTCCATTTCGTTGTTTTCTACATGTAGGTAACTTATGATATTACAGAGCGTAATAATATTACCTTCAGCGTGAATGAGCGGTAACACCAGAAAGAAGCCGTGGAAATCAGCTGTGCGCAGGCGCCGTGAGCAACGTCCCATCGCCAGCCAATCCTGTTCCATGATTTACGTCATGTGGTAGCAACACGCCGCTTTTGTTTACACATAATAGCCCAAAGCGCAATGCGACAGATCTCGTACAGATGGGTCACATATGTACACGTATACTTTGTGATGAGAAAAATCTATGCAATGTACAATAATGGATAAGTCAGTTTATCATAACACATTTAAAATCAAAATTAATGTTGGCCAGACTGCTTTCCAGAAAGATTCATTAGAATGGCCGAATAAAAACCTGACATGAATACGAGATTATAAGTTTAAAAAAAATACATTTACAGTACAGCATTGACCAGAAAACGAGTGAATAAATGTCTTTATGATACCTCTGGAAGTCTGTTTCTCTTTATGCTCTTACTAACAGGAGAGATTTTACCACAGTTTTTGTGAATTTATGTTAAAGTCAGAAAGCCTCACCTTCAAAGTTTGGATTTCTTTTGTGTGTAACCTGGCAAAGAGCAAACGAGAGACGTGCAGCGAGAGCACTGGTGGGTGTTTGCAAAATCTTAGCAAATGAGATGCCACGAGATGTTGGTGTGTAGCATCAAAAACAAAAATCGGCAACAAATGCGAAGCCAGCCCCACGTGAGCACTGAAGTTGACTCTAAAGCTCCCTCTAACTTTCATTGATTGCTGCATTGATGTTCACTCGGGCTTTAGAAAAACTTTTTCAGAGTGCACTGTGGATAGTACGGGGGGCTCAGGAGTTTTGAGCTCTTCTAACACCTCTGAAAATCCTTCAGTAAAAAGGTGGTGAGTGGGTTGCTCAAAGGAGACTTTTTATGTGGTGTATCACTTAACAAATTATATTTTTTGTGTTTTGTTTTTTTTCCCGTTCGTCTTGGCCTGCAGAGTTTGGTAGGGATTCATTCCAATCACTTCTGTTCTTATCAGGAGGATTTTGACTCTGCTAGGTGTTTCAGGCTGATTTTTATTAGAAAAAAAAAAGGTTTGTTTGCGTCAAATTGCGCTGCATATCATTGACTCGACCCTGAAATGATACGTCAATCACACACACACGCACACCTCGGCTGCACTCACACTGCCAACACAACCACTGTTCCTCTTCCTGACAGCTTTCTTGATCAGTGAATAATGGTGTTCTGCATAACAAAAGCATAATGTGTCCTGAGTGCAATTTACTTTCTTGGGTAAATGCTAACATAGTGCTGTTTTGTGCATTTTTTTTGTCTTTCAGTTCTGTTAATGGAGAGGTGCAAAAAGAGACGTACTCATACGTGGACCAGCTGCCGGTTTCTGAGATCATCCATCAGGTAAGAGAACCACACAAACTCCTCGGTCAGCCGGGGACACTCAAAACCGCATTATCAGGCCCGTGTTGATGGATACTTTTAGCATGGATTTTGTTTTTCGATGGAGTTTTTCGAGTTTGTCATCTTTTCTGCTATCGAGTAGGCAGACGTTCAATTCTGGCTCCTGTGCTTTTTATTTTTTTTTATTTTTTTCATTATTTGAAGTGTGTCCACGCTCGTCCTTAATTTGGACCCAGAACAGAAAGTTATGTGCAACATCCACCAACAGATGTCTTTGTGCTGTTTCCATGGTGACAGCTCCAAGTGTGAAATGCAACTGCCTCCTGGTCTCGGTGTGGAGGGGCCACCGTGAAATCCAGCAGAATGGATAGGCAGGATTGTGGCGAAGAATTGTGTATTCACCTCATTCCCAAATGGATTGTGGCTTTCAGTCGGGTCGACCTTCACAAATGAACACCTCTTCCTCCTCAATCCACCTTTAGAATGTGCGCTCTGCATTCGAAATAGCCAGTCTTTGGTCCCGTATCACTCTTGTAAGATTTTCCATTATGAACCTATTAAAAGTACAATTTCTATACTTCCACTTCAACTTGTGCCTCAGAAAAGTAAAGAAGCCACTTTAATCTTTGCCACAGGCAGGAGCAGACATTATTAGTGCTTGCTTTTGGGGTTCAGCCGTTTCAGAGCAGCTCCTGCTTAAAAATACAGAGAGTGGACATGGTGCTATGAACATGTCCACAGTGTTGTGTTGGTTTAACCCTTGGAGCCCGATGGACCCACTTTGCGTGCAAATTCTCATTGCTTTCTTCTCGGGTGAATTGCTCAGAAGATCTTTATTATCACAATAAATGAAACTGCCAGCTTGACCTTTCCAGCGATGTTAGTTTTATGTTTGTGCTACCGAGTGTTGCTGAGGAAAAGAATATGTTGACATTACATCAAAGTTAATCATCGTTACAGGTCTGCGCCCATCTCCACACCCATTACTTTAGCTTTAATCACTCAGAAGCTCATCATCGATTACAGTTAGATTAGTTAACATCTATGTAATACAGTCACTGCACAGACGTCAACATATCTATGCAAACGTTTTGTCGGGTTTCCTCCACGGTATGTAAACACTTTAATGAATAATATGTTTATTAGGCACTAAGTCATACAGTAGCCCTCCATCACGGTTCTGTTATTTGCAGATTCCAGACAATCTCCCCTACACAATTATAAACACCGATCTGCTGGCTGACTTGGCTGACCGCTGCTTACCTTGTAGATGGATGGCAAACACAATGTTCCTCCAGGCATTACTCATTCATTGCTGTATCATTCATGGCTTCATCAATCTGCTCAAGTTGACTATATTCATCAGACATAGGTTCCTTTTCTGTTGATCTTCCTCACGGCTTCGTTCAGACGTGCTCACGACAGTAATGGGGAGTGTTACCGTATAATCGCAATATTCGTCATACATGCAAGACTGGACATCGCAGCAATAAGCCAATATTAAACCAATCATTTATCTGTAAGTTAATAACTGACTCTGCGTCTAGAAGCTCATGTTTGATGTGAAGAAAAGTTCACAGTGCAATTTGCTGTTAGATCCTAATCAATCCTGTCTCCATGTTGGGAAAAATGTACACGTCTGAGATATTTGTGGCGTTGCAACTGCTTGTGTTGTGTGAAAATGTCGAATTTCTCCCTGTCTGGAGACGCTCCTATGAGTCACACCGCCGTCGGATGCTGCAGGTATTTAGTAAACTCGGAGAGAAACCTCTTACAAACAGCTGGACGCAGCAAACTAAACCTCAGTAATCAATTAGTCAAAACCTGGATTACATTCATTATTGTGGAGTCTCATTAATCTGACCGGGTCATCTCCGTCTTCACCACACTGAAGTGCTGCTTATTTTTATGGACGTTTTAAGTCTGAAATTGTAGAGCAAAGATCACAGGAAAGGTGGTTCATGATTTTTGTCACACAAGCTGTGTTTTTAGCCATCTCTAAAGTTGTTGGTGCTTAAATGTGGAAAACAAGTCAAATCATGTCGCTTGTTTGTGCCCATCTTTTAATGAAATGGCATGCAGTTGAGACTTGTGCCGTTTTGAAAGCGATGCAGAAATGTTACTAGATCCAACCTCGTGAGATTGTCGTCGCAGCTTTTACGGTGAAGGCACCAGGAGGCTCGTTCAGACATGAAGCTAACACGTTCAGATGTCGTCACATTAATAGAAAGGAGTTAAAAGGGCTCAAATAAATGCTAATGTGTTCTCTGTCAGCCTAATGTAAAAATAAGTCGCCCATTTTTATACAGATGATAATGTGCCAGTAGTAGTCAGTGGCAGCAGGTTGAAGTATGATCATTTTAAAAAATCCAATTTTTTACTGGATGAGTTTTTCAGGTTGTTCTGCTTTAAGTCAAAAAAAGGCCACTTTGGACTGCAGAGCTGAGACCACCCCGGGGCTACATTAGCAATGCTCGCCTACAGCTTTTCTGAGCGTATTCAAAGCTAAACTGGACTCACCTTGTCATTTTAATGAGCATTCAAGAGTTACATCTCCCATACACTAAGTCTTAGTCATAGGCATGATGTCTAAACTTAATGGGATGTCATCTTGCAATGTCTCCGAGGGATTATGACTTCAAATTAAAACAAAGGCAGGCTGTTTAATATAATTATTTTATTTTTGCTGAGTAAAATGTGACAGCTGAGCAGTTGTTTCTCCCACTTTCACTGCTTAAATACGCATCAAGTAATTTCAGCTGTTGAACTAATGCCAGGTGTCAAATCTGGCTTTAACGCCTGAACAGAGGATCAAAGCAGCAGCAATGTTTTGTGGGGTTTCAGAACAGCGGACACCACCTCCCCAAAAACCGGTAGAACGATACCTTTGCTCTTTTTAATTACTAAACAAACCCAGAGGCGTCAAAATATCATTTGCTGTGGATAGCTTGGGTTAAAATGCTGCTGGGCCTGACTTCAATAACCCCGGTAGAGCTGGCGTTTGATCTGACAATGATGTTTGTCTTCTATGCAGACAGACACTACACTATTGGTGTTGATATCACAGGTCAGATCCAGCTGAACTGAGCAAGTGATTAAAAAAAAAAAAGAAAGAATCTTTGGGTCCTGCTGCTGAAAACATCGCTGGCTGGCATCGACTTTAGTGTGAACAAAGGAGTCACAGTCAGTTGGTCTGGAGAAATGGAGCTGACCACAGGCCTGAGCCCTGTCAGACGCTTATCGAGTGTCGTGATGGGAAACAGGAGGGGTCACCACACCCAGCGGCACTCTGGAAAATTAGCCGAGGACTGCCTCAAAAGCGTGGTAAACACTGGCCGGTTTCTGATCTGCTGCCTGCTGCTCACATAACAGTGCCCCATGAACTGTGTTTGCTTCTGTGTATTGAAAATTACAATCGCGCCATTGACAACTTGCACAGTCCCGCACACAAACACACGCCGTGGAGCCGCCGCTGTCTGCTCCTTGGCTTCACATCTTGGCTGCTTTTTTTTTTTTT